>NC_143052.1:224807500-224959015 GCF_052426305.1 Pelodiscus sinensis
TCGCCTGTGTCGTCCGAGACCGGGGAGGCCTCCACCTATGAGTACCATCATGCTCCCCTTATGTGTACGGGGTGGTGGGGGGGAGAGGGAGCCCAGGGACCGTGCGCCTGGGCCTTGCCCACCATGGAGCAGCAGCTGGGTGTCATGCAGGGGCCTTGGCCTTGCAGAGGGGGCCTGGGTTTCACCCACCTTGTCCCCAGGGAGAACTGACCGCTGCTCTTGTTTCACCACAGCTGCAGCACCTGGGACTGCAGCGCGCACCACCCCGCCTGCAACAGCCACCCGCGCCCGGGCCAGCAGGCGTGCCAGAAACCAGGAGGACTACCAGCGGCGGCACCTCTGGTTCATGGAGCAGCTGCTCCGCAGCCAGGAGCACTGCGTCCGGGAGGACCTTCGGCTGCGCCAGCGGAGTGTGGATGTGCTGGAGGAGCAGGGCCGTGGCCTCAGAGGCCACCTCCAGACCCTGGTGGACCGGTTCCTGCCTCCTCCTGCTCCGGCTCCTGCGGCTGCCCTAGCTTTCGCTCCTCCTCCCACCCCTGCTGCCCCTGCTCCCTCTGCTGACCCTCCTCCCTCTCCCACTTCCTCCACACCCCCCATCCCTCCTGCCCCACCCTCCACACCCGCTCCCCCCCGAGGCTCCCGCACCCGCAGTGTTGCGAGACGGGAGAGCGAGTCGGACCCCCAAGCCTGAGCTTTCCCTTCCCTTCCTCCTCTTCCACTCCCTTCCAGCTCCCTCCTCCCAGGTTTCCCCCTCCTCTCTCCCACCCTCACTCCTCCCTCCCCCCACCCCAGTTATGTAAAATAAAGAGAGGTTTTTTTTGCCAAAACAGGTGTCTTTATTTGACATTAGGAAGGGAGGTTAGGGAGGGGAAAGGGGAAAGGGGGAGGGTGGAAGAAGGCCCCAATGGGGCATGCAGGGAGAGTTCAGTCCTCCTCCTCCACCTGGAAGCTCTCCCGCAGGGCTTCCCGGATCCGGGCGGCCCCCCGCTGGGCTTCCCGGATGGCAGCGGTGAGGGGCTGAGTGTACTGGCCAGCCATGCTGTCAGCCTCAGCCATCCAGGCTGGCAGGAAAGCCTCTCCCTCTCTCTCGCACAAATTGTGCAGCACACAACAAGCTGCCACCTCAGGAGGAATGTTGTGCTCAGCGAGGTCGAGTCGGGTGAGGAGGCACCTGAATCGGGCTTTCAGTCGCCCGAAGGCCCCCTCAATGATGATGCGGGCCCTGGTGAGCCTCGCATTGAAGGCCTGGCGGGAGGGGTTGAGGTGCCCCGTGTAGGGCTTCATGATCCAGGGCTGTAGGGGATAGGCCACATCCCCCACCAGGCAGACGGGCATGTCCACGTCCCCGACCCTGATGTGGGAGTCGGGGAAGAAGGTCCCAGCCTGCAGCCCCTGGCACACGGAGGAGTTCCGGTACACCCTGGCATCGTGTGTCTTGCCGGACCAGCCCACATTAATGTCCGTGAACTGTCACTGGTGGTCACACACGGCCTGCAGGAGGACGGAGAAGTACCCCTTGTGGTTTACATACTTGGAGGCCTGGTGTACCAGGGCACGGATGGGGATGTGCGTCCCGTCGATGGCCCTCCCGCAATTGAGGAAGCCGAGGGCGCCGAGCCCCCAGATGACAGCATCTGGGTCGGTGAGGCGGACCACCTTGCAGAGCAGCACCCAGTTGATGGCCTTGACCACCTGCGGAGAGACACAGCAAAGCGCGAATCAGTGGGGCGCCCGGGTGGCTGGGAGTACTCGTGCCCTGGAAGTGCCCCGCGCCCCAATCCTGGGAGCAACCCCCCCAGATGGCGTGTAGTATGGCCGGGAGAGACCGGCCCCTCTGGTGTGGGGCACTTTTGCCTCCTCTCCCTCCCATCCCCCCGTTTTCCCTGGGGCAGCCCATCCCCTCCTTGCAGCCCCCCTTCGCCCCCGGCCCAGTGGTTGGTGAGTGCCGTACCTGCATGAGCACCGCTCCAACGGTAGATCTCCCTACGCCGAACTGGTTCCCGATGGATCGGTAGCTGTCCGGCGTGGAGAGCTTCCAAAGGGCGATGGCCACACGCTTCTGGAGGGGGATGGCGGGCCTCATGTGAGTGTCCCTTCTGCGCAGAGCAGGGGCGAGCCACTCGCAGAGCTCCAGGAAGGTGTCCCTCTTCATCCTGAAGTTCTGGGTCCACTGTTGGTCTCCCCAGCGCTCCAGGACGATGCGGTCCCACCAGTCGCTGCTGGTGTCCAAACGCCAGATGCGGCGGGGCACGCCGGCTCCCGGGCGCTGCCGCAGCTGCACCATGGCCCCCAGGGTGGCCAGGCAGAGAGGCAGGGGGCTGCTGTGCACCAGGTGGAACCAGGCAGCCTCCAGCCATTGCTGGCAGGCTTGCAGCAGCAAGTCCATAAACTGCACCAGAAAGTGCAGGGAGAGCTCTGGCTCCATGTTGCCACCTGTGGCGGCGTCCCCGAAGGGAACCACAGACACAGACGGGCGCAGAGAAAATCGCTTTGCTGTCCCTCGGCGAGGTAGGCAAGCAAGCGGAAAAGCTGAGAACCGGCTGTCCAGGGGGGTCCCTTTAAGCACGAGCCTCAGATAGCCTCAGACAGCAGCCACACAAAGCAACTACTGACCTGATGCCCTGCCGGAACCGGTTTCAGCCGCCCTTAAATGCGCCCCTGCGTCCAATCAGTGTGCTAATTCGAACTAGTTTTTAGTTCTAGATGCGCTAGTTCGAATTAGCTTAGTTCGAATTAACTAATTCGAACTAAGTTAGTTCGAATTAGCGCTGTCGTGTAGACATACCCGAAGTGTCTCCACTTCTGGCTCCCTTATTTCAGCTATCTTTGCATTTATCTAGAGAAGAAATTAAGCTTTGTGAACAATATTCATTCTCTAATTTAAAAAGGCATAGTCTTAACTCAGGACACTGTTGGTAAAGTTGGTCAGTCAGAAGGGACTAGTATTATGATCATTTTCTCATCCCCCCACATCTATAGTACGCTAGTGATATGTTTTACAGATGTTTTAACAAATTTTCGTTAGCTGCACAATATACATTCAACAACATTGAAGCTATTAACCTTCTTGCTCACCAACCTGACAGGCACCAGAATTTATTATAGAAAAAAGTTATTTTCTTATATGCTCCAGATTCTAAAAGACTGGTATAAGGCTGTTAACTCCTCCGATTCCACAGGACAAAAAGCATGTCATGAACAAAATTCCTTCTCAGCTCCAGCAGACAATGCCTAAAATCTCACAACTCTGTAACCATACATAACAGTCACTACTCCATTAACTCTCTCCACACCAAACTACTGAATCCCTTCCCCTCTGTAGCATTTCTCCCAATTGGTTTGTCATCACCAACACTATCATTGATTAAACCAATCAATAACAATTAACAATCAGGATGACTTGTAAGTTCTAAGGCCAAAAAGAGTTCACCATGGCCCTCCAGTCCAGGAGGGAGTAATATGCTGGATGTGGTTCACCGGAGCAATGAACACTTTATTTACCTGAGTATCTGGGTATGGAACAGCTCCATTGAGGGGAAATTTAAAAGTTTGGGTCTTTTCTGCTTTTAAACAGATGACTAACAGGAGATAGGAGAGGTCTACAAAATTATGAATAGAATAAAGAAAATGAATAAGGAAGTGCTATTTATTCCTATATATTGGACAAGAACCCAGGGTCAGCCAATGAAATTAATAAGCAGCAGATTTAAAACAAACAAACAAAAAAGTACTTCTTCACATAGTCAACTTGTGGAACTCATTAGAACTCAGAACTTATGAAACAGCAGATGTTGTGTAAACTCGTATGGGGTTCAAAAAGAATTAGATAGCTTAATGGAGGATAGGTCCATCAATGGTTATTAGCTAAAATGTTCTGGGATATGATCTAATTGCCTGGATTTCCTAGCCTCATTGTCAGAAGCTGTGACTGGCTAACAGAAAATGGATCACTCAGAGACTGACAGCTCTGTTCATTTTCCCTAAAGCATCTGGCAGTGGCCACTGTTGGAAGACAGGACACTGGGATGGATGGACCACCAGTCTTAACCCGTATGACCATTCATATGAACCTAACGTGGAAATTACAATTCCCAGCTTGCAGTGGGGATGCACCCTAGAAGCAAGATAATAGGAGCACAGGGTGTCCTGTCTCTATAGATATATTTTATGATCTGTGATCCTTTGCATCAGTGATATAGAATAATGTATTATTTTCTGTTGGTTTATACTTGCAGTGCTCTTCAAGGGTCTGGTGATTTTCACTTTCAAACAGTTACAATACATAGTAGTAATTAATAGATACAACAATATCTAGCTAACTTTTCCCTTCTTTATTTTAAACATGCCTAATTTTTTTCAGTCATTTGTGAGCCAAAAATATCAGCCAGCAATGCCTACTCTGCAGATTCCTGCCCTATTTTATGAAATAGAAATGAGAGGTAAACAATCTGCAGTTAATTAACAGGGGGCTGTGTCCGCATTGCCTGAAACCAACATTCTTTAATTCATCTTTACTTTATTGATCTCCCTCTGTAGACTACAAATAGGATTTTATGGTTCAAATGGCAATGATTCTTTCCCTAACTAACTGTACAGTGTGATTTACTGAATACATGCTTTTAGCAAAAGCTCAATATACATTTCTAGCAACAGAGATATTTTACACCCAGAAATCAGTTCTTAGATGCTCTCAGTAATGAAGACATGTAAGTGCCATTGTGGAATGGATTCGGAGGAGTGACCTATAGCCATGTTATGGCATAATTGTTATCAACAGCACCCATTTCCATGCTCGATGTTCATTAATCCGGCAGTAGACCAGCCTTTCTTCTGTTGCAGCAGATGTGAAAAGTATACCCTGTCCTATGTAATTAATTACCTCTCATTCTTCATGAAAAAAAGACGATTGGTGTTCTGTTTTCATAATGTTATCACTTATCTTTCTGTCAGTGATACATTGCATGTAACCACCAGTGACAAATACCCTATCAATGAATAACAATTTAATTGCATGGGTACAGTATCCAGACTCTTTGCATTTTTAAAATGAGTGGGGGCACAGCTGTGGGTTGTAATTAAATAAACAGGAATTAATTAAGGATCCAGGCCAGCATTAGTTATTCATCTTAAATTCCCATTGATGGGGCATCTGACCCACAGGTTTGAAAGGGATTAAGATAGTCAAGCAGATCAATCAACTCTACTGGGTGCACCTGGAGGAGGAGCAAGGAGTTATGTCACTAATCCAAAGTAGGCTCAACTATGCAGGAACAGGTGGAATGAGTAGAAAGTCCAGGGCAGTGAGCAGAACGGGTCTGAAGAAAGGTAAGGAAGTATCCTGTAGTTACTCCATGAATGGAAGTAGCTAGAAGACTGGCAAGCCCAGTGATGATGGAAGCTAGATGAGTAAGAAGAAGCTTATGAAAACAGAAGAAAAGGATCAGACTGTCAAAAGACCTTGGGTGCTTGTTATAGAGTCTATGGGGTGGAACCCTGTGTAGAAGGTGGACTTTAGTTCCTCTACCCACCACTGAGAAGTAGCAAAGACACTGGAGACAGTAGGGGTATGTCTACACTACCACCCTAGTTCGAACAAGGGTGGTAATGTAGGCAACCGGAGTTGCAAATGAAGCCTGGGATTTGAATTTCCCGGGCTTCATTTGCATGTTGCCGGGCGCCGCCATTTTTAAACGTCCACTAGTTCGGACTCCGTGCCCGCGGCTACACGCGGCACGAACTAGGTAGTTCGGACTAGGCTTCCTAGGCGTACAGGTAGTTCGGAATAGGAAGCCTAGTCCAAACTACCTAGTTCGTGCCGCGTGTAGCCGCGGGCACAGAGTCCGAACTAGCGGACATTTAAAAATGGCGGTGCCAGGCAACATGTAAATGAAGCCCGGGAAATTCAAATCCTGGGCTTCATTTGCAACTTCGGTTGCCTACATTACCACCCTAGTTCGAACTAGGGTGGTAGTGTAGACATACCCTAGGTGTGGAAAGACTTTGCATTCATAGAAAGGAAGGATCTTATTGACATGCCTAAGGGGCCAAGCCATAAAGAGGTTACTACATATTTGAGCATGGGGGGGGGGGGGGAGAGCGCCTAGAGAGCAGGGAAGATACAGTTCGAGGAAGAGTGCAAGTCTGCTGAAGTTAATTCCTGGGATGCCCAACAGAAAGTGCTGCTAGTAGTGAGTCAATCCTATGGCACTCCCACTGAGGGTATGTCTAGACTACATGGCTCTGTTGATGGAACTATATAAACTAGTTTACTAGTTTACCCGGCACAGGCAAAGAAGCAGGGATTTAAATAATCCCCGCTTCATTACAATAAACATGGCTGCTGCGCTGTGCCGGATCAGCTAATCGTCGGCACAGCATGATGGCCATGTTTAACAGAAAAGTATTTCCGCAAAAGAGTGTGTAGATTGGCTCAGATGCTTTTGTGCAAAAAGTGCTTTTGCTCAAAAGCATCCGTGCCCAGTATAGACGCGCTTTTCCGCAAGAAAGCTCCGATGGCCATTTTAGCCATCGGGCTTTCTTGCACAAAAAATTAAGGTGCCTGTCTACACTGGCCTTCTTGCGCACGTATTCTTGCACAAGAGGGCTTATTCCTGAGTGGGAGCATCAAAGTATTTGTGCAAGAAGCACTGAATTCTTACATTAGAACTTCAGTGCTCTTGCGCAACTTCAAGCGGCCAGTATAGACAGCTGGCAAGTTTTTGCACAAAAGTGGATGCTTTCGCGCAAAATCTTGCCAGCCTAGATGCACCCGTAGTGTAATGTCTTTAGAGCCGGTCAGAAAATAAGAACTCTTTTCTAAGTGAAAATTTTTAAAAAATCAATAGAGAAAAAGATTTCACAGGTTTTTTTGGTTTCAAAATGGAAACATTTTACAATTTCTCAATGATAGATCAGAATCAAAAGGAATGGACATTTTAACTTGAAAACAAAGAAACCTCTCCAAAATGTCAATCTGTTTTAATAATCTCAATTAGAAAATAATGCTAATGAAAACGATGAAGCATTGGACTCATTTACCCAGGTCACTGATGAGAAGAACGATTGCCCACAGAATGACAATTTATTCCAAGCTTCTGTATTGAATCTAATCTTAAACATCTCTACAATACAACAAAACACCTTCTTCATCTATGAAAGTCAATCAATAATACTTATTTGGCCAAGGAGAATATAAAAAATAGATTACCAGAAGGTTGGCTTCTACAAGTCAAACACAACTATTAGATGACTATCATGTTTCTCTCTGTAGTTTATCTTGAAACTGGATGCCACCTGCTGCAACAGATTGTGGTGGGTGACACTCTAATATGAGCTGTTTCATTATTTATCGACAGTAGTGTCAACTAATGTGACTATATTTTGTACCATTTATTTTGTATGTTAGATAGGGCCTTAGGCATCCAAGAATCAAAGATAATGCACTATGAGTACGGATCTGGGTACACAGAGAAGTTTGTCATGACTGAGCAAAAGTTCTTAAAATAAATAGGATGAAGGCTGGATGATAGCTGATTTATTTACAAAACAAAGACAATTCAACACACTTATCAATTATAAAATAGATTGAGACTTGCCCAATAATGATTATTTTTAGTACGTAACCTTATGAAACATTTCTAGAAAATTAGGTTTAGATTTGGGGTTGGGGGAGAAAATAAGCAGCTCTCGGGCTGGATGCAGTTCACCAAGGTTCACCATTGGTGGGCTACCAGATGCTTTGTTTACCTGTGCCAGCTGCTTGCAACTCCTGTTGGCCATAGTTTGCCATTCCTGGCCAATGGGAGCTTCGGGAAGTACAAGACACTCAAGTAAAAGGATACCCTTATAGCAAAGACACGAAGACATGTGGATCGGAGTCTATTACCAGCCTAGGTCAATTATTATGCCTGCTGCACTCTCTGCCTTGGCACCAAAACTCTGATCTTGGCTCAGTGAGGAGAAGAATCCCTAGGGATGTGTGCTGGAGAGAAAGCCTGCTCTGCACACATTCAGCAATGGCAGCTTCTACCCCATAGGGCTCCTTATTACAGGTGTTGAGACCCAGGGCAAACAGTCACAGCACAGTTCAGGTGTAGCTTCACTACAACTACTTCCAGCACCTGAGCTGCCCCTCGCCAACCTTTACCGACTTCACTCTACTTCCAGCATACCATGTCCCTTTTCTCTGCCCACAGGACTTTTAGCAGGTCTTGAGGCTGTTCCTGAACAAGCATGGAAACTGAAATGAGAGCCTACATGGAAGGGGCTGGCTGGGAAAGGACAGTGGAAAACCTGGTGGGAGGATCATGGTGGACACAAAGGGGTTCAGTTGTTTGTACTGTGTGAAACATTTCTGGAGATACCCCTGGAATCAACTACTGTAGGTAGTTTGGTGAGAAGTGTTAACTATTGTCTCATGCAAGCCCAGTCTAAATCCATAAACACATTTACCATAGCTTGTTCTTGTTCTTATATGCTGATAATTTTATAATAGCTATAGTGATCCCTGAGACATTGTTGTGAAGGATGCTATAAAAGTACAAATGTTGTTAGTCCAGTGTTGCAGAGATAGGTGTTGCCAAAACAAATTAATAAATAATGCAGGATTTGGGATTTTAAAAATTATTCAACATGAGCAACTTTTTGCTTCTATTAGAGTTAAGGAGAGCTTTATCGTTGACTGTAGTGGAAGCAGAAGTAGGTCAACATTCTGTGCATACTCATTTTTATTTTTAATTAATAAAGGAGTATTACTTCACATGAACATTATGCAATACATATTTAATTAGTGAGCAAACTGAAGAGTTTCTGATGGTGTGGGAAGAAAAGAGACTTGTGGAAGTGGGAAATTTGTAATATTTCTAGAGATGGTTTGGGTTGTTGGGGTTGGAATTTAGGATTTAGAATCCACAACAGATATGAAGCTTCGGATATGCTAGTGAAACTTGAAGCAGTAATACCGAAAAGAAATTTGAACTTTTCAGAAAACTATGGTGGCTGGCCACAAATTTGTCAGTATTTTTTTAATATCAACTTCTTTATAGAAGAAAAAAAATCAATGCCTTAATTGTATTTGATTCAAAGAGTTAAACCAAATCCTTTTCCAACTTCATGAATAAGGCAGCATAGATGATTTATTGGCTATGAATATATTGATTCCAATAATTAGGGGGTTTTTGAAACATGGAATATTTAATATGGTTTCTCACACAGACTGCATGCTTGTAGAAGACATTAATTACATTTCTTGTTTGCTCCATCTAGAGCAAATGAATTAGTTCAGAATGAAGTAGGGCACTGAAAACACTACTTAGCACATAGAACCTGAACTAAAGCCAATTGAAGTCAATAGAAATTTACCCTCTTCAGTTGGCTTTGGAGAAGGCCCACAGTTTTGGATAATTTCTATGTGTACAAGCAGAGGAAAATACATGAATTATATACTATTCTCATCTCAGTAGCTGAAATATCAATCAAATTTCCATCTGTTCTAAATAGGCAACACAAATGCCTTTCTTTGCATGACTAGTTGGATCAGCAACCAGACAATTCTTATGTGATTGATTTTGAAGAAATGTAATGATTTTCAATGTGCAGTAACATGACTGATTGGCATAACCCTTTTTGTTTTAGAGTATCTATTCAATATAATATATCGGAGCACATCAATCAGCATGTATCAGTCAGCAGCCATGTGAGAAAAAAACACAGCGGTTTCTAAATTCACTTTTGCCTTCAAAATAGAATACCTGATCCTCTAGCTCAAAACACTCAAGGTTCATGCTTTTAAATTGACAGTAATTGCAAAAACTATGCTTAGATAATTCTGTATTACATTAGTTATAATTTCAGGCACTCAGAAGTTAAGCCTCCTTTTGGCTTTTGACCCAAACTTGCTCTGTTACTCTTGTCCTCCTATCACAACCTTGCTCCTGTCCTGACTCAGCCCACCCTGTTCATATACACCTGCCATATCCCCAGTTTTCTCCTCTACCTACTCCCCCATTCTCCTGACATTCTCCAGATCAATCTTTCTTCTCCTCCTACTGTCCAATCTCATTCTCATGGGTCTTGTCCTCTTATCCTTCTGCTCCTATGTACCCCCTCATCCTTTACCACCTGTCCTGCCCTTTCCTCACTAAGTCTCTTGCCAATCACTCCCTCTGCTACTATACCCATGCTTTCCTCCTCCGCCTCCCACCTCTCCCATTTTTGCTGTCATCCTATCTCCTGTTTCTCTCTTCATCATCTGCACCTATTCCCTTCCTCCTCCCTACCCATTCTATTCCTCAGATCTATGCATTCCGGGATGAGGGGGGGGCCGGTACCAGCAGCAGGGGAGCATTGAGAACACAAAGGAGACTATTTCGCTGCTATTAGTTCCTGTGCCCAGTGTCATCTTGACCTTTTGGTACGAGAAGTATTACTTGCACACGTGCTTAGTACAGATGGAATCTTTGGAGAAACCATATAATAAACTATAAAGCTATGTCTACATTACAAAGCTATTTCAGGATATTGGAGTATCCCGAAATAGCTATCCTGTGCCTTCACAGCAAGCCCCTTATTTTGGGCTCACTATTCCGACAACACTGTAAACCTCATTCGACAAGGAGTAAGAGACGTTTCAGAATAGCACTTTATTTCAAAATTTGCCACTTTGTAGACAGCACCAAATGACAAAATAAGCTATTTCAAAATAGCATAGCAATAAGATACGCAATTTGTGAAGCTCAAATTGCATATCTTATTTTGAGTTACAGTGCAATATACAGTGCACCCATCATGTATCTGCTCTTCTTTTATATGGAGCTTTTACATGCTCCTCTGCCAGAATATGTCTAGCTGAACTTTCAGCGTTTTGATCTATCCTGCTAACAATATTTTGCATGAAATGTGCTAACAGAAAAAATCCCTCAGACACAAACAATGTATGTTCCCTATTTTCTTTTGTAATCTCTAGTATCATCAGAACAATAGAATAATCC
The DNA here is from genome assembly GCF_052426305.1 of Pelodiscus sinensis. Taxonomy (NCBI): domain Eukaryota; kingdom Metazoa; phylum Chordata; order Testudines; family Trionychidae; genus Pelodiscus; species Pelodiscus sinensis. The sequence goes on from NC_143052.1 coordinate 224,818,489, forward strand.
ACCATTGTGCATCAACAGGAATATTGACTAATAATGCAATGAACACAGTTGACCTGACTGTAAAAAATCCTAATGAAAGTGGGTTTTTTTAAATCTTGAAGTGAGTTAGATTTGTGCTTCCTATAACACACATCACCCGGGGATTGTACAGCTGTTCTGAAGAACAAGGCTGATTCAAGCTCAGTCTGGAGATGGCTAAAAAGGATGCTCTTAAAATCCTGACTTTAATAGGATACTCGGTATAACTCACCAACATTAACTTCCCTTCCTTGCTGTTGTATAATCGTATTGCCCCTCTTGTGAAAATGCCCAAGGAAAGGTAGTCAAAGGAAAGGAAACCTCCATAACAATTTCTTCACAGAATCATTGTTTTGCAGAATAAGCTGAGAGTTCGACTCAGAATGTGTCCTGAAACATCAGGGCTAAACTAGGTCCCTCTGCATATCTACTCTAGGAACCTGATGTCATTCTCCAGTACCTGGCACTTTGTGTGATGGGCACTTTGTGTCACGAGTCCAGCTCTGAGAGTTCCCAACCACATCCTGGCCTCCACCCAGTATCTGCAGAAACCAAGTCATCCAGGAAGCTAGTAAGACAGTAGCCACAGCCAAGGCACCACGCAAAGGCACTCTGACTGGGGGAAACACCTGGCTATACTGATTCCTCCAACCATGCTATTTGTGCCAAAAGGAAGCACAGGAAGTTTTGTCTAAGTAACAAGCTGATTTCCTGTTGTCCACCTTTTGCTCCCAGACATGTTCCTGATTCCTGCTCCTCTCCTGGTTCCCTCCATACACCTGCCTTGGCTTTTGTTCCCACTATGCTTGATCCTTGACTTTTCCCATTCCTGTCCTTGCAACTTGCCTCCAATCAACAGTTACCAGTCCTTGCTCCAACTCTGGCCTCTGACTCTGGTTTGATCTTTAAGTGTGGTATTTGGTATCAGACATAAGCTCTGACTCTCAGCTTTTGTTCTTGGTTCTGACTCCGGCTTGATGCCTGACTCTGGCAATTGGCATTTGACTCTGTCACTGATCCTTGGCTTTGTTTCCCAGCTTGGATGGGATGCCTGATCAGACTACTAGGTAAGACTGATCAGACAGGCAGGTGACAGACAGGCAGGTGACATTTCTTCAAGAATAATACCTGGATCTTTCAGATAGAGGTGAGGTAGAGTTTACAGTGCAAGAGCAATCCCTTGAACGGGTCCAACAGCTCATTCTCTTTCACGATTGCGTTAACATGGGTTAAAGGAGAAAAATAAAAAAAATGCATTTCCATGGGTGGAGAAGGGTGACAGTTCATGTTCGTTGCCTTATATGCATGTGTCACCAGGCACTGGGGAAGGAAAGAAAGCATCTGCACTATTGAGCAACAGGAATGATTAAGGTTTAGAGAATATGACCAGTGAAGAAAGACTGAAAGAATTGGGCTAGTTTAGTTTTGAAAGGAGAAGACTGAGAGGGGACATGATAGGGTTTTCAGGTATCTAAAAGGGTGTCACAGGGAGGAGGAAGAAAAATTGTTCTTCTTAGTCTCTGAGGATAGGACAAGAAGTAATGGGCTTAAACTGCAGCAAGGGAGCTTTAATCTGGACATTAGGAAAAATTGCCTAACTCTCAGGCTGTTTAAACACTGGAATAAGTTGCCTAGGGAGGTTGTGGAATCTCCACCTCTGGAGATATTTAAGAACAGGTTAGTTAGACATCTAACAGGGATGGTCTAGATCAGCGGTTCTCAAATTTTTTGGGCTCCGGAGCCCTTTACATGCATAAAAATGTATGTGGAGCCCCAGTGGTCCACTGATTGTATGTGTTGTACCTATCGATGTTTCCAGTTTGTCAACCTCGCGGAGCCCCTGGAGATGTCTCGAGGAGCCCTGGGGATCCATGGAGCACAGTTTGAGAAACACTGGTCTAGATGGTACTGGGTCCTGCCATGAGGGCAGGGGACTGGAGTTGATGACCTCTCCAGATCCCTTCCAGTTTTAGTGTTCTATGATTGTATGATTCTACTGCCTTGTTTCAAATCCAGGGCATGTTATGTATAAAGGAATTTAAATAACTACATACTGATCTTGTGATTCCTCCCTCCTCCTTAATGCTAGCAAATTCCATTGTGGGCATTTAGCAGAGAGTGGAAGTGGGTGGAAGAGTGAAAAACAGTTTAAAACCAATGAAATAAAAACAGCAAGGAAAGTATTTATTAAATGCAATAAATCTATCGTCATTCAATGCTTAAGCCTGAAAAAATCTTATAAAACAATGAATGGTCCTTCAGCACCTTAGAGACTTACAAAAATGTAGATAATATCATGAGCTTTCATGAGCACAACCCACTTCTTCAGATGAAACAGAGGCCGAACCCTGGTTATTCCTCAATCATAGAACTCCACAATTTGTCCATAATGGAGGGAAATTGAAGTCAATCCCCAAAGAAATAGTGCCTCCAGCCTACTAAATAACTATAACTTTTTTGTATCTGTCCCTACCCTATTACAAACCCATTCCAGATGCTCAAAAAGCAAACATGAGGAAGACAGATCTCGTTGGCTAGGATACCATATCCTAAATTCTTAATTTAACTGCCACATCAACCATGTGCTTCTAATTCCATGGAGTCCCATCATAATGTTGTAATAAACTGATATAGCCCTTTTCACAAAAATATATATTTCAGGATAAGGTTTAATTTTGGACTGTCAATAATAGAAAGAAATATTCTTTATCAGCCATCTATCAGTCTGTTTTCTTTTCTTTTTTATTACTAGCCAGCCAAATAACCAACATTGCATTGTTTATCTGAATTGTTTGGGTTCCTTTTGTGAGATTCTAGCTATTAGCTGTTAATTAGATCAAGCCCAATTTCTCTTAAGACCAAAATGATATTGTCAACAGCCTATAGTCTGTCATGTCCCTTTTAAACTAACCCTCTCTTCCAATTTGTACAAATGTACCACTTTACATGTGAGTCACAAAGGAAAAATCGCTCTTTCTGGTACAACTGCACCAACTCAATGCTGTGTATTTAGTGGAGTAGCTCATAGGCTTCTCTTTCACCTCTATTCTTGTCTTTTAAATTAATCAGATACCATGGTGTCCAAACAGTTCTGAAGCACTGCTATAGCAAACTAGCCACACACACAACCAGCCAAATAGCCACATGTGGCTAACAAGGGCGGAGTTTTGAGAAGGTGGTGTGGGGGGGGGGGGCAACAGTGATGCACTCAGGGACACGGTTTGATTTTCATCCCATTCTCTGGGCTATCAGGGAGTGAGGGGAAAGTGCATGCCTCTGACACCTGATTGCTGCTCCCCACTACCCTCCTGAAACTCCGCCCTTGGTGGCTAGTGGCTAGTGTGTTGAACACCATGGATTAAGCATTCATAGGAAAGGGATCAAAGTGTTAAGACTGTGGAGATGGTCATGTTAGCTATGTGGTACACTGGTGCTTCATTAAAAATTGCTGTATACCTGAGTCAGAGATGCCAATCAAAATCTTATATACATTAGAAAGAACATCCCTGGAGTTTGCATGCTGTTTAGTTGCCCCTTTGCTGAAAGGTTTATGGTTGGAGTGGGATTCCTATAATATGAATGATGGCCTTGCACACTACTTCAGTCCTTTTGCAGCAGGTTCTAAAGCCTAGGATGGATATAACATGAGCTACCACTAACTCCCTAAATTGTATTAGTTGGACTATCTCCCTTGAAGGAACATTATGATGACCTTGGTGTTCATCCAAACACAACCGCAAGAACTTTGTGAACACTGAAAGTTAAACCTTTCCCCATCGGGTGCTGAAAGGATTGAAAAAGTGTTTATGGGGGTCAAGAAACCCAAATATCTTGACACTCCTTCCCACCTGAACCTCTCCAAACCCTTGAGCAAGGGAACCTCGCCATATCTTTCAACTGTTCCAGAGATCAGCTCTCAATGGGGGAACAAAGGGCCTAACTGGACCCTGCAGATCTAAACACATTTTGAAGGTTAAAAAATATCAGTCTAATTCAGAAGCATTTGTTGTAATGATTCTCTGTAGCCTCCAGCCCAGTAGTGCCCATGCTGTACTGCCCCAAATCACCTGATAGTGCTCCTTCATTTCAAAAACATGGCTGTGGGCCTCCACCTCCAGAAAGTGAAGGAATCATACAAAGGAAGAAGTTTGTAGTGAATTCAGCATTTCACCCCTCATCTGGGTGACCCCTTTGCTCACCTGTGTTGGTGTTTTCTGATTCAGACACACAAGGGGTTCAGCACCCCCACCCAGTGCCAGTACTATAGGCCAGTCACAGATCTCCTGTGAAGGCAAAGCTTTGAAGCAACCCTTGGAAATTCTTGGAGCACCACCTACATCTAGTCCTCTAGTCCACCTACATCCAGTCTTCATGTGGCTCCACCCTTGCTTGGAAGCTATAATGCAGCTCAGCCTGCGGAATGTGCTCAGGTTTAAAAAGTGCAGTATGATGGTGGTGGGGAATAGTCCTTAGGTTTCCCTCCCCCCATCTCTGGCACCTTTCCTCTACTATATGAAAAAGTTACAGTTATGTAGACTTGATAAATATTCAGGAGATACTATCACTTGGATACTATTCACCACATTTCCTAAACAGGATATTTCCTCCTAATCAAACTGCCTAACTTTTTGTATGTATAATATACCATTATAATTAACCCTTTATGTTCTCCTTCTCTTCTCCATAATGTATCACTTTCTAAAGTTTGATTGTTCCAGTTGCCATTGGGTTTACAGTGTTGTTCTACTGCTCTCATTTTCATTTCTCAGGCAATGTGAACACAGCAGTATTATTTCAGAATAACATAGTCCACATCTATACTACAAGCAGTAATTTTGACATAATTTCAAAATAATGGCGAGCTAGAGGATTTCTTACTCCAACTCCTGTAACCCTCATTTTATGAGAAGTAAGGGAAGTCAGAGGAAGAGTGCTCTTTCTCAGACTTCCTGTTGTACAGAGAGCACAAAAAGCCAAAATAAGCTGTTTCAACTTAAGCTATGCAATTGATGTAGCTCAATTTGAGTAGCTTATTTTAGCTTCAGCCCTACTGTGTAGACATACCCTAATAGAAGTTATGTTCATGCCATTTAAATGTTTCCCTGCTTTCCATGAATTTGTGTTCTTAAAATGCATCAATACATGGCTGGAATGTGGAGGGAGGAGGAGAAAAGAATTAGGTCAATCTACCTTCCAGATTTGTGTGTTCTTAATTTTCCAAACCAACCCGACTTTCTCAACTTATTGAGGTTCACTTCTAACTGGTTGTAAATTCCTCAGAGCAGGGATTTTAACTTTGATTTCCCTTTAAAGTGCCATTCAAGCCTATTGTGTTTAAAGTGAATAATAAATAATAGTAATAGTTAGGGCCTAATTTAGTTTTTCTGTTAATGGAGATTTCAGTGCACCACTGAAACAAAATTGTTGCAACATTTGTCCATAGATATCTTTCCACAACAGCAAGTATATTTCTTGCATCTATTTTTTTTCCATTTCTGTCTTGCTTATCTGGAGTTAGGGAAATATGTGATGTTTATTTTAATGCAGTTTTGGGAAGAGGTTATATTTTAAGTTTTAACAAATAACAAGACATATTTTTTTCCCTCATTTACACCAGTATACACTTAAAATAGGCCCTCTGAAGTAAATGTAATTACACTGGATCAGATCATCAGCTGGTTTAATTCTATAATGAGTTATACCATCTGAACTTCTGGTCCAATAGGTCTATATTACTGTAAATGAAAGGAAAAGTTGGCATTACAGTTCAGCTTCTGCTCTCATTTACACTCCTATAAAACTGAATTAATACCATTGTTCTAAAGGGAGTCATTTTACTTTTACATCAGTGCAAATATAGGCTGAACCAGAGTCAGTGGGTGCATCCACTCTGCGCCCATAGCTTGAAATAAACTACGCAATTTGAGCTATGCAAATTACATAGCTTATTTCCAGTGTATGTCAAAATATTTTATTTTGAAACTTGGCGCTGTCTAAACAGTTCCAGATTTCAAAATAGTGATAGAAATGTAGCTGTGTTAGTCTGGGGTAGCTGAAGCAAAATGCAGGACAATGTAGCACTTTAAAGACTAACAAGATGGTTTATTAGATGATGAGCTTTCATGGGCCAGACCCACTTCCTCAGATCAAATAGTGGAAGAAAATAGTCACAACCATATATACCAAAGGATACACTTAAAAAAAATGAACACATATGAAAAGGACAAATCACATTTCAGAACAGGAGGGAGATGCAGGGGGGGGGGGGGGAAGGAAGGAAGGTAAGTGTCTGTGAATTGATGATATTAGAGGAGGGGGGAGTGGGATGTCTGTGAGATAATGGTATTAGAGGTGATAATTGGGGAAGCTATCTTGGTAATGGGTAAGATAGTTTGAGTGTTTGAACAACCATGTAAAACCAATAGATCATTGTGGGAATTAATCCTCCCAGAACTATTGCTCTCCCTTGTTTTATACTTAGCTCACTGGGGCTGGGACTGTCTTTTTGTTTTGTTTTGTACAGTGCCTAAAATAATGAGATCTGTTTCCAGATGGGTTGTGTGGTCTAGTAAACGGAGCACTGGAATAGGTTTCAGGGACTGGAGGTTTATTCCCATTACTTGTCAATAATCCTACAGGGCTGCCAGTATTCATAATTTAGATTAAGGACTGGACCCGATGACTCAGAAGGGCATTATTAGTCATATGCTCTATGACTAAGGTTCCTAAATGCTACTGTAATACAAATAGCAAGAAATATTAGTGGTGTGTGTGCAGTATGTTCTCAAGTCTCAGAGGAGTAGCCATATTAGTTTGCAACTAAAAAAAACTCTTAAAACCAATGGTTCTTTCTTTCTCCACACCCTCTCCCCTCTTTTTCTGCTTTATATATCAAACTTTGAGCCCCTTGCTCCATATTTGTCATCTGAAGAAGTGATTTGTGCCAATGAAATCTCATGATACTATTTATATATTTTTGTTAGTCTCTATGGTGCTACAGGACCATTGTTGTTTTTTAGGTATGTACTCACTTATACATGGAGATGAGTGGTTATTTATTGCAATCAGGAGTTAACTCATTTTCACATTGAGCTCTACTAAATAATATTCCCAATTTTGGGGTATGACATGTTGACTTTCTCTTGTGTGTATGTTTTAAGACTCCTCATCACGAGAATTGATTTCAGAATCCATATATACATGTATATTTTAAATAAACCAAACAAAGTTTCCGATATTCTGCACTTTATATTGATTTGAGTTCACTTCTTGCTTAATACATTAAATGTAAGAAAAGAAAATTATGCACTATAAATAACTTGTCGAAAATACTTTATAAAGTATTACTCAGCAGTCTCAGTGCAAACTGCTGAATCAGAAGTTTCAAAATAAAAAGCCTGGACTATAATTAATTTGTGGACAATAAACTAGTGAATAAAACATTCAGATAAATGAGTCCAATTCTGAATATTTCCTTCTGTACTAGAACCAGGCAATTGTTTAGCTTTAATTGTCACAGATTACAAACAAACAAACAAACAAACAAATAAATAAAAGCTGTCTTTTAAATACCTACAAGAAAAATATATAAAAAAGAGATTCTGCCAACACTTATGTGAATGGGCTGTAGAATTTTGCTATGAAATTGTTACTTTTTTCTAGCATAAATAAATAAGCAAACTGTAGTTTGGTAATATAAGCAAATTCCACTACCTGTAATATGTTGTACACATTAGGGAACCAAAACAAAGACAAAGTAAAAAGATGTGATAAAAGCTGCTAACTGCTCAGAAAATCCAACAACTCTGGTTTGAGTTCCTGATGGATTTAATGCTAATAGTGTGGGGACATGACCATTATTCACAAGTCAGGATCAAAAGATTTAGTGGTTCAATTTAGTTTGGAAAAGCACTCTGAGTTTTCTGGGTCTGAGTCTCCTCCCACTTACAATGGTATAAATCAGAATTCATTCCTTTAAAGTCACTAAAAGGAGAGTGCAATCAGGTGCCCTCTGTGTTTATCCAAACCTTAATTGAACCAGGGTTACTGAACCTCTTAGGTCTGCAAGAGTGGACTTGAAAATGGATGAGAACAGACTTTGCCATGGCACTTTATTTCTCATCTTAAAGAAAAATGGAAATTGCAAACATGAAAAATAACTGGAGTGCAGAAGGAAAATGAAGAATATATGCAGACTTTTTTAACCCCCCCTCCCCCACCATGGACAATATTTTGTCAAGTTTTGAAGAAGGTTTGATTTAGTTCCTTTTTACTCCAATATATTACACACATCTCTTTTACTCACTTTCTGCAATTGTTTGTTTAATATGACTAAGGGTACATATACACTGCGTGGCTATTTTGGGATATCTCTGATATTCCGAAATAGCTACCCTGCGTCTACACAAGAGTCTCGTTAATTTAAAATATTTTTTGAAATAATGGGTGCGCTATTTCAGAATCCTAATAGCACTCGTTCCAGAAGGGTTAAGGGATGTCTCAAAATAGTGAGTTATTTCAAAATATGGCGTGGTGTAGACACACCAAATTTCAAAATAAGCTATTTCAAAATAGATTCAAAATAATATATGTAATTTGCATAGTGCAAATTGTATAACTTATTTTGAGTGTAGGGTGCTGTGTAGATGAACCCTAAACAGTTGGGCTATTAACTAATACCTTGAAGTTGGTGAGGCAACAGTAATAAGGGCAGCTTTCTTCATCAAAAGAGACACTCACTTTGTATTTCTCCTTGACACTGTCTTTTTGTGTTCTGGTCAAATCTGGATGCCTCTTTGATTGTTTGCACACAATATTAAAGAGGTAAAATTAGTGAGGCAATATCTTTTATTGGACCAACTTCTGTTTGTGAGAGAAACAAGCTTTGAAGATTACACACAGAGCTCTTTTTCAACTCTGAGAAACTAACCTAGTATCTCTGCTAAATACAAGATGGACACAAATTGCTAAGCAGAAGTAATTAACAGGTTTCAAGGGACTGCAAACAGACCACTTCACCTTGAAAGGTTCCTTGAAATATTTGAACTACTTATGCTAAACTATCTCTTCCGCCTTGTGTTTAGCAGTAACACTTTACAAAGAAGAGCTCTGTGTGAATGAAAAACTTGTCTCCGTCACCAACAGAAGTTGCACCAATAACAGATACTACCTTGCCCAATTTGTTTTTCTGCTTACTTAGCCACTGCTCAATGAAGTCTTGTGCTTCCTTAAAGTTTTGTCTAGTTACACACCCTTTGGCAAAGAGCTTGCAGGCCGTGAAAGTGAACAACCCCCTAGATCAGAAATGTATTGAAAAGAGGTACAGTATTAGCATTAGCTACCTTGAGCTATCCTGAAAGCATGTGCCTTCAATATTCTTAGTTGTGAAAAAGATACCTTGTCTGAGCTGTAATGAGGGCAATTCAGAAGAGCGACCTTCTCCTGAACTTGCAGGCAAATATTTGCTTACATTAAGATGCTTTGATCTCCACTAGGGAGTGGGTAGGCAAACTTCTCTTCAGAAGTACAGGCAGTCCCCGGGTTACGTAAAAGATAGGGACTGTAGGTTTGTTCTTAAGTTGAATCTGTATGTAAGTCGGAACTGGCGTCCAGATTCAGCTGCTGCTGAAACTGACCAGCGGCTGACTACAGGAAGCCCGAGGCAGAGTTGCTCTGCCCCGGGCTTCCTGGAATCAGCCTCTGATCAGTTTCAACAGGCTGAATCTGGACGCCAGTTCTGACTTACATACAGATTCAACTTAAGAACCCCAGGCGTCCCCAAGTCAGCTGCTGCTGAAACTGATCAGCGGCTGATTCCAGGAAGCCCGGGGCAGAGCAACTCTGCCTCGGGCTTCCTGTAGTCAGTGCTGGCCGCTCCTCGGCGCTACTGGACCAATCCACCAGCACCCCAGCTGCTCTGCCTCAGGCGTCCTGATTCAGCTGCTGCTGAAACTGACCAGCAGCGGCTGAATCAGGAAGCCTGGGGCAGAGCAGCTGGGGTGCTGCCGGGTTGGTCCAGTAGTGCCCAGAGCAGCGCTGCGGGACCAACCGGCAGCACCCCAGCTGCTCTACCACAGGCATCCGGAGAAAAGCCTGGACTGCTGGGGGGGGGCGTACTAGCTGCGCCCCCCCCAGCAGACCAGGGAGACGTGGGCGGGGGACCAAGATGCACTGCGGACCCGCCGCCCGGAGACCAGCAGACCAGGGAGACGGGGAGCAAAGCCTCTGAGGATGCCGGCAGCGGGACAGCCGCGGCGTGTCCGGGCTGTCCACTGCCCGCGTGCTCCCCGGCTTTGCTCCCCCTCTCCCTGGTCTGGCGAGACGTGGAGCAAAGCCACAGAGCATGCGGGCAGCGGACAGCCCAGACGCGCCGCGGCTGTCCCGCTGCCAGTGTCCTCAGAGGCTTTGCTTCCCGTCTCCCTGGTCTGCTGGTCTCCAGCAGACCAGGGAGACGGGCAGCAAACCCCATTCGTAACTGCGGATCCAACATAAGTTGGATCCGCGTAACTTGGGGACTGCCTGTACTCCAATGACGCTCATCTCTGGGGTCTTAGCAACCTCCCATGTGCAGAAGCTCATCTTGGATACATTCTGATATATCTTTTCAGGCTGGATAAATCTGTGCTTGTACTTCATCTCCCCATTTTTGCTTAATCTTATTTATCTTCTCATGCAAATAATCATATATATTTTAATTTGCATTGTATATGAGCAAATACAATTTTTGATTTTAAAGACTGTCACGTTGCTGAATTGGAGGAAAGCAGCCAGATCGCTGCTGCACCCCTAGGTGGGGGTGTTGGCCCCAGAAATTGGTGTGGGGGGAGCCATGTGGGGTATTGAATGGGAGCTTGTTGTTTTCTGATCCTGTGTACACTGTTTATGTGAGTATATAATGTCTGTGTGTGTAGATCTGTAATCTGTGTAGAAACTGAAGATTTCCCTGCATGTGGTTAAGCATTGGGCAGGGCCGAGCCTGTGGAGCCTGTGGACATGCTAATTACCTGTGGAACAATGGTTCTCAATGGGCCAAAGACACACCCAAAGAATGGGGGCTGTCCTGAGAGCAGCCAGCAGGGAAGACAGAGAGGCTGAGGACCAGGTGACCTGCTACATACTGGAAGAGGCCAGGAAGGAGTATAAAGAGGCCATGTGGTCGATGCCATTTTGTTCTCAGCTCAGCACTTCATCCCAGAGGCAGCACTGCAGGGATTGAAGAGCCCGGAAGACCTGTGAACCCATCCTGATCGTAGGATGTGCAATAAGAACTTTTAAACCAGCAGCTGCAACATCTCTGCTAGAGCCTGCATCGAGTACTGGGAGATTCGGTGCATGTAACGTACTGTACTTTAATAACCTTACTCTCATGCTTTTCTTTCCTGTAATAATAAACCTTTAGATATAGATTCTAAAGGATTGGCCCAGCGTGATTTGTGGGTAAGGTCCAGAGGGTAAATTGACCAGGGATCTGTGGCTGGTTTCTTGGAACCGGACAGAACTTGTACGGGGTAGGTGGGATTGGTTGCTAGGACCCCCCACCTGTGTATAGGCCCGGGGCCATCTGGGGCATGGATATTGCTGGGGTGTCGGAGGGGTTTTGCTCGGGAGGCTTCAGGTAGGCTGCTGAAGCGCTCTGTGAGACTGGTTTGTGGCCTGTGTGGAGAGGTCGCCAGTCGGGGGCTGTAAGGAACCCCGGATTTGAGCAATTCGCCCTGAGCGGACGCACTCAGCTGTGCCCAGACAAGGCCCGGTCCGTCACAGTAGACCCTTTAAAGACTAGCCAGAATCCTATAATTCATATCCAGCTTTTCTACAGGCTGTCTTAAAAATCTCAAAAGCATTCCTTCCTGCTTCCATGGCACATTTTCCTACCAGAAACTATACAAGAGGATGATATAGGTCTACCTACATTACTCTTATACTGTGCTTGCAATAGGGATTTTTTCCCATGAATCTGTCCTTTCATAGCAGACTAAAAGAAATAAAGCAAATAACAGAATATGTCCCATTAAGTTGATCCCTTTAAATTGACTCAGACATTGCGATGTTGAGCATTACATCACCTAATGTGTAGGCATCTCACTTTTCAGAGGAATCTAAAAACTTTTAGGTGCCTACGCTCCGTATACAAGGCACGAAGAGAAAGAAGTGCTTAAAAATGAGATCCACATAATTTGGCATGCTAATCGAGGAGCTGCCTCTGCTATCCAATAACACAGCAAGGAAAGCAAGGAGAGTCCTAAGCAGACGTGCAAATGGGGGAGCCCAGCGCTCCTGGCTACTGACACTGCTACTGTGACAGCAGAAGTGACTGGAGCCCCAGACCCTTTGTCATCACCCTTTTGAATTACCATAGGCACACTGAATGCCATTCCCCACATTTTTAGGGATGGGGATGAGCACTGTGGTCTGAGCAGTACTAAGGACTAACTGTCCTCAGCCCCACCTCTTCTATTCTTGGCCTCTCCACATCTTGCCCCAGGGTCTACACTGACTGTCATATTGCTTGTCCTAAGCATACTTCTCAGGGAGTCTAGCACTTAGGTCCAGGTCAGAGGGAACAGGATACCTCTGATTAGGATCCACAGCCTGGAACCCTCTCCAGGGCCATGACTACACTAGGAAAATATTTTGAAATTACTAAATTTCACGTAATAACTCCCAATTTATCAAATTTGAACTTGTGTATCCACACTACAGAGAATGATCAAAATTAGTCTAAGTCAGGCTACATTATTGTGGATGTGCTACCTTGGACTTTGAGCCCCAGGAAGCACTGGGGAGTAACTAGTTCAAATTACACTAGGGTGTAATTATTTCAGAATAGTGGCACTGGAGCATCCACACTACCATTATTTTAAAATAACTATTTCAGAATTAGTGTTACTCCTGATGAAAACCAGGAGTATAGATTTTGAGTTCTGTGGCCTGTTATTTGAAATAACAGGCTTGGTAATATGGACACTCCTCTTATAAATTTGACTTTGGAGGTTTATTTTGAATTAAAGTCCTAGTGTAGACCAGGGCCTGGAGTCCAGAGCCTAAGATGTTTCTTGTCAGAGCAGAAGTGGCATAAAATCTAACTCCACAGAGAAGAGCTGGGGAGAAGGAAGCCTGTCTCATAACATTTAGGCTGGTGCTTAGGGCACTTACCAAAGAAGTGGGAAAACTGTATTCAAAACTAGGCAGATGAGAGAATTGAATTGCGATCTCCCATATCCTGGTTTCATTTCTTAACTATTGGGCTAAAAGTTAAAAAGAAGAACTTTTTTCTTCTCCCCTTTCTATCCTCTCCTTCTCACCCTCCCCCACATATCTGTTTGTGTAGAGTTGTGTACTCTACAAACAACTCGACTGCGTCTAGATTGGCATGATTTTCCAGAAATGCTTTTAATGGAAAAGTTTTCCATTAAAAGCATTTTCAGAACAGAGCATCTAGATTGGCACGGACACTTTTCCACAAAAGCATTTTTTGCGGAAAAGTGTCCATGCCAATCTAGATGCACTTTTCCACAAAAAAGACCTGATCGCCATTTTTGCGATCGGGGCTTTTTTTTCGGAAAACAAATCTGAGCTGTCTATACTGGCCCTTTTGTGCAAAAGCTTTGTGCAAAAGGGACTTTTGCCTGAAGGAGAGCAAAGTAGTATTTCCGCAAGAAGCACTCATTTCTTACAGTAGGAAGTCAGTGCTTTTGCGAAAATACAAGCGGCCAGTATAGACAGCTGGCAAGTTTTTCCGGAAAAGCGGCTAATTTTCCGGAAAAACTGGCCAGTCTAGACACAGCCCTACTGTATCAGGCCGCACAGTGAGAGATGAAGATGAATGTTTGTCATCACCTGGTTTGGGGATCTTTCTGGGACTTCTCTGTGAGCTTGGCATCCAGGCATATAGACTGAGGTATTATGTATGTGCCCACAGCAGAAATTTTGGCCCCTTGGGGACTTTTAGACAAAAATTTAAGCATTGAGGGATTGTAGGTGTCTCCCACATTAGGCACCAGCTGGGCAGGAATTTTGAGGATCTCAACTGATCCTGAATTTTGGGCATGACTCTTAGATCATTCGGAATGACAGGGGTATCCAGAAAGAAATTGTGAATTAGCAATATGACCAGTTCACATAGCATTGCCAGGACTTTGCAAGAGAGCCTAGCAGAGGGCCCAATAGTGTCTCGTGTCTACTCAATACTTTATTTTCTCTTTAGTATAATACAGTAACCTTAAGCAAAGTTCAAATTTACTAATTCCCCAGTTTGTAAAATACTTGTGACATTTTTTCATGTACTTAATAATAATAATAATAATAATAATAATAATAATAATAATAATAATAATAATAATACATAGTTCTATTATAGCATTTTTCATTAGATCTCTTATTTTACACATGAGGCAAAAATGGGAAAACTGAAACACAGAGCAATTGTTTGACTTGCCTATGATCAGCCCACAGCTGCCGAATCACATATAAAACACAGATCTCTTAAGCCCCATTCCAGTCCTCCATTTTACAGACCACACAAGCAGCACTTTGGCCAACAACATTTCTGCAGATACTTTGTGAAAGAAATATAAAAAGACAAATGTGATAGGAGTATAATGTAGGCTGAGGTACAGGATGAATTACAATGAAGAGGAAGAATATGCTAGTTACTCCTAGAAAATCAAAGCAAGGCAATATGATAACCCTGCCCTTAAAGATAAGTTTATCTATCCTGGCTTACTAATGTTAAGGATGCATAGCAACTATTATGGTAATGGCAAGCAAGTAGAGAAGGTAGATAAAATCATCAAATACTCTTGCTGCAAGGTCACAACATAACATTACCTTATTTCTTAGAATTCAGAATAATTACCAAGAATCCAAATGCAAGTGAAAGAGAAAGCAGGAGGCTTCCCAACCTTACTATAGGCTGGCTGACTGCAGACTGACTGCTTCTGGTCCTAGATTGCATACTAACTACCCTATAGACATAGAATTTCCTTGTTCTCAAGCAGGGCCAGGAAAAAACTTTAAACTTTTTAAACGATAGGTTATAATTTCAGTAGTTTACAATGAACCACAATAGCCTCCAATAGATTTTCAAAGGTGGAGGATATGAACATTTTAAAAATGTTTTCAAAATTTCCCACACCTGCTTATTTCCTGGGTGTGCTCTCTATGTATGTTGTATTACAATGAAATTCTCTGAACAAATATTTTAGAAGTGAGCCAGAGTGTGATTGAAGTTAATGAGAAAGACCAGCTGATACATTTCAAAGGCTTGTGAGGGAAGGGTGAAATCCACATCCTAGAAAGTGGTCCAGCAAGACGCCTGTTCTAGACCTGAAAGAGACCCTCAGTGATGGAGTCAGAGAAGAAGCACTGACAGAGGTTGGAAAGGAGAGTTTGGACTCTGTTCAGCAAAGAGGAGAGTAGGCTATTGAATTAATTACTATTTGTGGACTAAAGTTAAAAAAAGTCAATTAAACCAATTAAAACAACACACTTAAAAACCCTTCAAACTTAGAACATAAGATAAAAGATACTTGGGGTGCATCTACACCACAGGGCTTAACTCAAAATAAGCTATGCAAATTGAGCTACATCAATTGCATATTTTATTTCCATATTGGGACTGTCTACACAGCACTGAATTTGAAATAGAGCACTCTTCCTCCAACTTCCCTTATTCCTCATACAATGAGGCTACATCTACACTGGCATGATTTTCCGAAAATGCTTTAACGGAAAAGTTTTCTGTTAAAAGCATTTTCGGAAAAGCACGCCTAGATTGGCAGGATGCTTTTCCGCAAAAGCACTTTTGGTGGAAAAGCGTCCATGGCCAATCTAAATGCGGTTTTCCACAAAAAAGCCCTGATCGCCATTTTCGCGATCGTGGCTTTTTTGCGGAAAACTCTGCTGTGCTGTTTACACTGGCCCTTTTGCGCAAAAGTCTTTTGGATCGTCAGTGCTTTTCAGGAAATTCAAGCGGCCAGTGTAGACAGCTGGAAAGTTTTTCCGCAAAATCACATGATTTTGCGGAAAAACTTGCCAGTCTAGACACAGCCTGAGGGTTACAGGAGTCGGAGTAAGAAGTCTTCCAGCTTGACAGTATTTTGACACTATTTCAAAATAACTGCCTTCTGTTTAGATGTGGACTAAGTAATTTTGGAATAGCACTAGTTATTTTGAAATAGTGTTACAGTATAGATGTATCCTTGGACAGAGTAGTTAGTCACAGTGTTAAGAAGGAAAATGGAAGAGCAGAAACAGGATGTTTGTCTCATGGCAGGATGGAACCAGCCAAGTGGGTATGAGAGGAGACCTAACATGGGCAGAAAAGGTTGATCATTCTTTATTCCTCCAAAAAAAAAAAAGGAATTACAGTTAGTAGACATACATAGGCTGTGGTAGCCAGGGATTTGATTACTAGGAAGAAAGGTTGCTGTGTTTCTGGTGACTATGAGGATCCTGGACTGATTTGTCTACTGAGCACCAAATGCATAGACGCAGGTTAAAATCAGGACTGGTGCCCATTTGTGATAAGTATGGTAAATGTCATCAATTAAGAAAAAAAAATCCATTACACATAATTTAGGTGACTAGTCACAATGACCAAAAAATGAATTCCAAATACCATATTATCCAACATGTTCTCCCTATATATAATTTGTAAAAAGCTGTAGTCACAACTAGGTCCATAACTGTTAGCTGAAAAATTAAAAAATCATAATAAAGTCTTATTTAAAAAATAGGACAAATTGATTGTTCGCAGCAAATAGATGCTATACAGACTTGGATTTAATTCTCAAATTATTATTCTCTGCATGAACAAAATAACAAGAACAAAAATTATCATTAAACTTGGAACTGAGTGATCTCCTGTATACAGCAACTCTCATCAATGGATTTACACCAACAATAAAAACTGGCCCTATGTTTCCTACATGTACCTACAAATCTGACTAATTAGATAATTAATTGTTTTCAATAAGAAAATATAATTGTCTTGCAAGGGGAGAAAAGTAATTCTGTAATGATCATATATACACTAAATGTCCAGGTGCTACATCTCAGTTAATGATCTCTCTCTATCACCCTTCCAGCAGCTTTTGCTTCTTTCTCATTTACAGAGCTGTCAGGCGAGTATAGATTAGGTCAGACCTGGTGGAGATGGAAAACAGATCTGCCTGACTTTATAATGAAGACTGTGGTGTTCTCTCTTGCTTTTTAGTCAGGTTGCCTCACACAATAGCTTGAGGAAATATAAAGAGCATCAGATTTTATATTCCCCTAGACACCACCTGAATTTGCATCACAAATTTCAAATAGTCTCGCTAGCAAACCAATATAACCTTCAGAGTATCCTCTTTCACCATTTAATAAAAATAACTTTAAGAGCTATTAACCTCTGCATGCTAAGAGGGCAGAATTCTAATGTCTCTTTAACAGCACAATTGGTAGTGCCCTAGGATTTTAAAATAACATACTGTATATGCCAGTGTTTCATATGACTGACTTAGAAAACTGTGTACTAGTCCTTTTCCATTTCAAAGCTCAATCACAAGATGAAGAGTATTAAAAGGTAGATATACACAACATTTCAAGGGGGATACCTGAAAAGGTCAGACACAATCTCACTAATTACTGGGAGTGTTGAAAATATTTCTTTTAATATACAGCGTATTCTGAAGACAGACTTGGAAATTTTGCTCTAAAAAGTTTCTGTTTACAAATAATTCTAAAATCATATATGTGTGCAGTACAGAAGTGAATGATTAATGTTTTTGTTTCTTCATGAGTGTAACAGCATTAGCAGAATTTGTTAACCATTATCTGGAAAGGGTGGAGTAACACGAATGGTCAAATCCTGTGATTTTATCATAGATCTCATGATATTTCGTGCTCTTCTTAAAATGCAGTTTTTGGAGTCGGGTGATTAGATTACGAGACATAAAAAATTAACTTTTCATTTTTAAAAGTTTCCAGTCTGAATTGTTGCAGAAAAAAGTTTCCAAATGTTATCTGAGTGCACTCAGAAACCAGAAGGCAAAATAAAAGAACATAAACAAACAAACAAAAACATGCCAACCTAGACAAAAGTGATTAATAGTGATATTTTGTCTGAAATATCGGGAGTAAATTATAAAGATAGAAGATGAATAGACATGTTTTGTCTGAAACAACAGAAGAAAAGTACAAGGGGAGGTAATAAACATATCATAAAATGCATAATGTGATAGATCAATTGTTTATCCCAGATTGTTTGTCTCAGTCTATAATTGGTAGAATACCTTGCCTTAACTCTTTGGTCAACCTGAAAAGGAATGGAAAGTCCTGCCATTTGCTGAACTGTGTCCATTTTCACAGTCTTATATGTCTTAGTATCCTTGTACAGTCTGCCATGTGTTATTACCATTCTTTATCAACAATAAACCTGGCATGGTGCCTTTGTCCCTTAACGGGTCTTGTGCTCATTGGGCAGCTTGTTTGAGGTCTGCTGTGCCAACTATCTGTGCTGAGCTGAGACAGCATACAAAGAACGCACATGCAGCAAAACATCCAATGACATCTACTTGATCTAATTGTGACTTCAGTTGTTTAACCCTTTGTTAGTTTAATAAGTTTTATAGTACTTTAGTCTCAGGCTAGGTCTAAACGAAAAGGGAATGTTGAATCAAGATATGTAATTCTAGCTACATAATTTCCTAACAAGAGTCAACATACCTTGTTTTGATTTTCCCCTCTGTCCCCACATCAGGAAGCTGATGGGAACATCAGCCACCAGTGGGGACACCCTCTGAGTTCGACTGAGTGAGTCTTAACTAGACTTGCTAAATCAAACTCCGTAAATTTAATCATAGTAATGTTGATCTTCCATTTACTGAAGACATAGCCTTAATTATAGGTTTTCTTGGTTTTGTTTGTATTTATTAGCTTTAGTACTATATATAAAAGACAGATTGAATTATATTTCTTTCAATGAGCATTGTGGGCCAGAACCATTGAGGATTTCTGGTGTATATAAGTTGTTCTACCTAAAATTCTAGATAGCGCCCTCTAAATTAAAACTTTTGTTGTCCCATGGATTGTGTATAAAAAAATCTCATAATACATGCAGAAAATGATAGGTGGTCTCTAAAGAAAATGCCGTCAATTTCTGGTGCAGTTAAGTGCTGCTGAGAAGCTATGAAATGTGCCCCAAATAACTCAAGGCAGCATGCAAGATGTGGAAGCAATGCCACTATTATGGTGCCAGAAAAGTTATGACATGGACACAATTCAAATATGTAAATTGTAATTAGCTAAGCTACCTGATTACAAAATCACAGTTATGACATGAATAAGGCCTCAGTTCTAGTCCCAGGCATTTGCTCCAACTCCAGCAACTGATGGGTTACTTCTTTTGTAACTGAATGGAGTGCAAACCCCAAGTTTAGAGCTGGAAAGCTTTGCTTTGTAGTAGTGGAACAGTTCCCGTTTTGAAACCGGGGATTTCAATTTCTAATACAAAAACTTAACATGAACCAACTGGTACTTTTAAAAATATTTCCTATTTTAGGTGTTAAATGGTGTTCAACAATTTGTCATTTAAAATATGTTAAAACAACAAGTAGTCTGATGGCATCTTAAAGACTAACACATTTGTTTGGGCATAAGATTTTGTGGGCTGGAACCCACAGATTTTCTATCACAACTCTTTTTCTCAGCGTAGACAAAGTCTGTGCCTAAAAACTTCGCACTGTTTGCAAAGGAGTCTTGGCTTTTCTATATGCTGCAGAAAAACTTCACTCTTTATCCATTTATAATCTAATAATCATTGTGTGTATGTAGCATGTAACTCCCATCTTGAGAGTACTGAGGCCAAATATCAGTTATCTCACTTTGAAATGATGGAAACTTTCTTTATATTGCACAATGTTTACAGTTCATTTCTCTGTTCTATATGATTGGACTGTGGGTGGGATAGCCTGGTGAGTATGTTTGCACATGAGGTGTGCTGTAGGGGTTTGGAAGAGAATAAATGAGATATGAAGTGTATATATGAGAGAGAGCTAGAATGAATCCTAGGAAGTTAGAGGTAGAATGCCTTTTTAATGTGAAAACAATGACTACTTGAAAAACCTTGTGATGACCTTGTGTAGATTTTAGTAACTATTTTGTAAAGTTGCTGTACATAACTACACAATTAACTTCATGAATCAAAGTTACTGTTCCCTTCCAAGAGGTATATGGAATATTTACCTCTGAGAGCATATCTAAATTGCAGCCGCTACAATAGCACAGCTGCAACCCTACAGCTATGCCACAATAGCACCATAGTGTAGATACTTCCAACATCAAATATGTTTATAGGAAGGAAATGCTTCTATTACCACTTTCACATAGGGCAATTATTACTAAATTGATAGTATAGTGCTTTGAGAATTCAGAATGTGTGTTCTGTAAATGCCTCAAGTAGATTTATTTCTCAGTCGTTGCTGTTAGCAATAACCCACTGAATATCTTTAAGAATACAACTTGTGTGCTACCAAATTTACCTATGAAGGTCTTATGAAGAGGTGCAGCTCTGGGGAAGAGACGCTTAAAAGTAAAGCACTCTGGAATTCTAAGCATTCTTTGACAAGGTGTATGGTTTTTTTTGTGTGGATTAGTAGACTCAAATCAACTATCCAAAATGGTAACACACAGAAACCTGTTGGGGAACATTTTAACCTGCCTGGGCACTCGTTAAAGGATTTAAAAGTGACTATATTATTACAAAGCAAGTTAAAAAACCAGCTAGAAGGAAAAGCTGTAGACATTGCCTTCATCTGCAAACTTGATGCGTTTAATCAAGGTCTGAGGAAAGATCTCACTTCTATGGGTTGCTGCATTCAACACCCTAATGAAATTACAAGTTAAGTATTGGGTATTTACAGCCCACTTTATTAGCCTCACTAAGCACAGACACTATAATTGACAATTTCCCTCCCCCCCTTCCTTCCCCTCTTTCTCTGCTTTTTATTTGTAATTCTGGATCCCTTGCTCCATTTATCTGAAAAAGTGGGCTGTGCCCACGAAAGCTCATGATACCATCTACATGTTTTGTTAGTCTATAAAGTGCTACCAGATCATTTGTTGTTTTTTTCTGTAACAGACTAACTCGGCTACCCCCTGAAGCATCTACATTTTTGTAAGTCTCTAAGATGCTGCAGGACCATTCATTGTTTTTAAAGGTTTTTTTTTCAGTTAGGGTGTGTCTAGACTACAGAGTTTTGTTGACAAAAGTGGACTTTTGTCGACAAAACTATACCTGCGTCTACACTACCGCTGAGTTCTGTTGACATAACATCGACAGAACTCAGCAGTTTTGTCGACGCTGGTAAACCTCATTTTACGAGGCATAACACCTTCTGTCGACAGAGTTTCTGTCGACAGAAGGTGTTATTGAATGTAAACTGTCCTTTGCGTCTACACTACCATGTCGACAAAGCAGCTTGCTTTGTCGACAGAACTCAATGTAGTCTAGACGCTCTTTGTCGACAGAAGTTTTGTCGACAGTATCTGTCGACAAAACTTCTGTCAACAGAAGCCTGTAGTCTAGACGTACTCTCACAGACTAACCCGGCTACCTCCTGAACTTTTAAAAGAATTTATTGTTTTTAAAGGGGTGGCTTTCTTTGTTCTTGTGTCATTCACCATTCTTATAAAGTTAAAGGAAAATTAGCAGTGCCATGTAACTAAATAATGGACGTACAAAGAATGTCAAATTACAATGTGGTATATCATAGATCTTTCATTTTATTAAGTGTTAGCTGTTCCATTATTAACTTTCTTTACATGCACAAGCCCATAATCATTGAAGTTTTTAGGGTACTCAGGAGAATACTCATTAATAACTTGATATATACTGAGAATAGTATCATAGTAAATGCTGGCTTTCCTTAATTAAACAAAGAGTTAATAAAAGACTTTTATATAGGCTTGTATATGAGGCAAGAAATGGAAACAGTAGAAAGTAAAGTGAAAGCCCTAAATTCATGTATCCAGTTTCTGGGTTGTTCGGTGAAGCCTTTTAATAATGCAAGGTATGAATTCATGAGCACTCAATTTTCTTCATAGTATTAATCAGACTGTAAGGGTGTAATCTAGTACACCCTTACCCTTCTCTTTCTTAATCTATATTGACTGATCTCCTTGAGTCTACCACTAAAGGCAGCAAAGGGCAACCTAGGCTAGTGAGTGGGCCACATAAGTGGCCCTTCTTCATCTCAGTGTGCCACAAAATTGTCATAACCAAGATGGTCTCCTTGGATAGGGTAGTTTTTCTAACCAAGCTAATCTAGAATTTGGGGAGTGTGCTGATTGAACCATACCAGCACTTTGACTGTATGCAGAGGGAGATCACAGTTGTCCCAGTCAATGTCATGTGCAATCAGCCTGCACCTCAATTTACATGACCTTGCTTTACGTGCATGTCAATTTAGTAATATTGGTAGTGGGAAAAAATTATACAGATGGAAATCAGCATAATCTGGCAACCATGCATGTGGGCAATGGTAAACAAAAAGTCTCATGGGCCTGCACAGAACTCCGATGTGCTACATCAAGACACAGGTTTCCCGCCACTGCTATAAGGCATGTTTTCTAACCCTTTCATAACTCATGTGGCTCTTGTCTTCTCCAGTTTATCAATATTCTTCTTGAATTCTGGAACTGAACAGAATATTTCTGCAGTGGTTGTACTAGTGGCAAATACAAAGGTAAAACAACATCTCCACTCATACCCAAGATTCCCCAGTAGATAAAATAATCTGTTGCATTTCACTCGTCTTTCTACAAAACAGGTTCTGTATATCTTAACAAAATGATTGGGTCCAAATTTAATAGGCAACTAATGTCTCTCATTGCTTGAGTGTTCCTCTTAAATCTTATCCTTAAACATTTTGGTAGGCACTACATTTAGATGGGTGAAGTCATTATCATATCATCTTCTCACTATTGATATGAAATTAAATAGCTGAAATAACTATTGTGACATGGTGGTACGGGAAACAGTGTGAGTAAATGTCCGAAACATGGCAAAGTTGGGGGTTTATTTATTTATTTATTTATTTTTACAAAAATAAAATTTTAAACAGCTATTCTACTCCAGAATACAAAGAATGGGAAAAAAGTGTTGCCAAAGTGAAAATTGCCAAGAACTTTCCAACTGAATTGTTCCTAAAATAAAAATTGAAATTGTAATAAATACCCCCAAAACAAAACACAACAAAACAAGAATAACCAACCAAAACAAAAACATGCAGAAATTTGTTTTTGGCTTCATACATTGTATGACAAATCTTGTCCATGACAATAGAATAACATCTCTTTTCAGATCTTCTGGGCTTATTTATTTCACATTATCATGATGAAATGCAATAAAAAACACCATTCTAAGAAAATAGTGGCATGCTATTGGCACAATATATGCAGACTGGCTGAGTGATTTAACAATAGACAGCAATCTGCTTCCACAGAATTGAGTTGGACTTTTACCGTTGCCTGTGATGGATTTAGAACCAGGTATTAAGAAACTTCCTGATCCTTCTGTCCTTACTCAGACAAAAATCTTGTAGAAATAACAAAAGACAAGTCAAAATGTGGAGGAAGGATAAATAAAATGAAAGGATAACAATCTCAGTTTACAAACAAAAGATAGAGACTTTTTCATCTCAGAACTACAATAAAGGCAAAATATTATTTTCTGGTTTAAACATTTCTATTACATCTTCTACACTTGTGTCTGTGTAACATGAATGTAAGTTCTGGGATCTGAACCATATGCAGTAGACAGCAGAACTTTGATAACAGCTGGGGAGAAGTTTATTGTAAATATAACACGGATATTTCCAGGCTAGCAAAGACTTTAATGATGCAATTTACATGAGTGAAGTTACACACATACATAAATGTTGCAAGGATCGGTGATCTAGATAAATCATTAAATAGACTTGCAATGGTTGCCTTCAATTTAAGCAGCAATGGCCTTATTGAGTTCAACAGGACAAAACATGTATAAATTGTAGCACAGATTTTTCATAATGTTTTTAGCAATGGAGCTTAGTAATTTTGACCTTGCAAAAATAATTGTGTGTGTTTCCAATGGAGGCCTTATCCCACTACTTAGACATTTGGATTTGATAAAATGAGTGGTGTTGGGATGAAAACCATACAAGTGAAAACAAGTAGAACAATTCCTGTGCACCATTGCAGTCCTAGTTTATGAGGGTTTTAAGTGATATATAAATGGAGTATAGGTCTCAGGCTAGCCTTCCCTACTGGGTTGAATTTCATCACTGGGATATAAGAAAAATGCTTTTGTATAGTACAGCTATTGAAATTGTAAAACAAAATTGACATTCACTTTTCCCCCTCCTGTCTATTGCAGGAGAAGGAAAATTCTCTGGAAAATAAGACAAGATAAAATGTAATTTACATGTGTTTAATGGTGAAGTTTAATTTAGTAGTGTATAATAAAGAAAGCTAAACATAGTCCTTTCCCTACAGCGGTTACATCTAATTTCTCAATTGTGATTAGGGGTCATTAGTGCATATTACTAATGTGAAGTGGGGGTGACGTGGAATAGCAGCATGCAGAGCCACTTCCATCTCCTCCTGCCAAAGTCCATATCATGGGTGATCCCAAATTAGGAACACCCGGAGTAGGGAGGTTATAGTGTATTTTGTTTCTTCTGAGCCCTCCCTCCTGCAAATACATCCATGCAGGCAGACCTCTGCATCTGTCCACATGCAATTGCAGAACTGAGGCTTTAGTTATTGAAAACTTTCTTCTTCAATGTGTCATGGGAGAAAGAACATAAACATAAAATATTTTTATGCTTCGGAGCTCATTTTACAAAGCAAAGAAAGAAGAAGATGTGTTGTTTAACCAGAAAGAAAAAAAATATGTGACATTATCTTGCATCACGGGAATATGGATGCATAAATGGTGTTCTGAAAGGCTTTAATGGAAAGAGCTAATACAAATGGTTGTTTTTGTTTCTGACAGGCAAGCAGAGCTATTACCCTACTGCAGATAAAGGACAAAATCCTGAAAAGCTATTTAGGTCTATAAATTGGGATTATTCCCACAGGAAATTAAATCGTTCTTGGTGGAAAATTGAGTTATATTTTCTTAATCAACCTTCCCTTTTTGGCAAATACTTTAAAAAACCACCCAAGCCCACCCATTTCTAAATAAATGCAATGTACTTTTATACTAAGTGTCTAATAGTTGTATATCATTTGCTTATTTTAAAAGCATGTTTGATTAAGTGTAAGATTGCAATACTTCAGGCTCTTCAGTCTACACAGACTCTCATTATTATTGTAAAAGCTTGTAATGCAAGGTGCTGACATGCATACAAAGCAGATCCAAGTAAAACCAAGGGAGTATAGTACCTAAAAACATAAGAATGGCTACATTGGGTCAGACCAGTGCCAGCTTTCCAGAGAGAATGAAGAGAACAGGAAATCACCAAATGAGCCATTCCCTCCCATTGCACATTCCCATCTAATAGTGAACAGAGGCTACAGACACCATCTCTTCTCCTCCTAGTTAATACCCATTGATGAACCTATGCGCTGTGAAATGTATCTAGTTTTTTTTACTCTTTTATAGTTTCAGCCTTCACAATATCAGAGTCTGACTGTGCATTGCATGAAGAAATACTTCCTTTTGCTTGTTTTAAAACTGCTGCCTATTAATTTCATTAAGTTACCCCTCCTTCTTGTGTTATGAAAAGGAGTAAATAGCACTCCTTATCTACTTTCTCTACAACAGTCATGATTTTATAGAGCTCTGTCATGTCTCCCTTAGTTATCTCTTTTCCAAGCTGAAAAGTCTCAGCTTTATTAATTTCTCCTCATATGGGAGCTGTTCCACACCCCTAATCATTTTTGTTGCCCTTTTCTGAACCATTTCCAATTCCAATGTATCTTTTTTTGAGGTAGGGTGACCACAGCAGTATGCAGTACTAAAGATGTAGGCACAGCATGGTTTTATACAGAGGCAATATAATATCTTCTATTTTATAATCTACCCCTTTTTTAATGATCCCCAACATTCTGTTCACCACAATCAGTAGAATCGGCTTAGAACCACTCAGGAACTGTTTAGGACCTGGCAATAGTGGGCACTGAAAAGAACAAATATTGGCTTGGAAATGAGCTTCCATGTGTGTTACAAAAGGCTTAATGTGTCAATCAGATGTGCTTAGTCAACTGGCCAAATAGCTAAGGTTCTGAACTAAAAACTAGGAGGCCTATGTTCAGTTCCTGCATCAAACACAGATTTCTTGTTGGCGTATAGACAAGCATGTAATTGTGATTTTTTGGCGACTTTTAAGTCTCCTTAGTGTACTCTAGGTAATGTCTCCTGGAATTTGTGAGGTTTGTCTTTTTAATGTTAACTGCTTTTCCTCTCAGCATGCGTTGAAACATCTCATTTTTTCCAGTGCAAAAAATGAAACTTTTTAAAAATCACACGGACAATTTTAATAAGAAAAATTAATGCCATATTGTTATCTCCCAACTTACTAATGGCTGGTTTGGATGACCTGTGTAATTTTTGAATGACACTTTTAATGCAGATATTAAAAACAGAAAAAAAATCTTTTTTTAGTTCCTCATTTTTTAAAAAAAAATACATTTCAATAATAATACCTCCTATTCTTAGAACCCATACCAATGACTATTGTGTCTTAATCCTACTAAGCTCTTTGTCCTACTAAGCCTGCTTGTTTAAAAAACATTTTTTTCATCTTCTGTAAACTGGTTGCTTTTTAATTTCAATTGGAGACCTACTTCTGGCATTCTAGAGTCTCTGACTGATTTTGTCTATGCCATTCATAATTGTGTATGCATGAATTTGAATACCTCTGTCATACATAATGTATCTTTTATCCATCTTCTCTAGTCCTTGCTTTTTTCAACCAATTTATACCTATGGAAATATTTCCAGATCTCTCACTACTTCTCAGAACCTTTTCTATTCCTTCTATTTACTTTAGACAGTCATTTTGGAAGCCAGACAAAACATCATGTGACTTTAATTAATTTAGCTTAAAGAATGTCTTTGTTGATGATTCAACCATCTTTAGTGATGATTCAACCAACTTTAGTTAAGGTGCAGAACAGTTTGTGATACACATCTGGGACTGCTACTAATTTCCCATCAAAGCCAGTCACTTTAAGACTTGGACATTCCTTAAAATTGCTAGAATGAAATAAAAACAGAGCAAAAATTTGCCAGGTTTTTGTATAATAATTCATAATGTACTATATACCCTTAGGCCATGATCTTCTTATACTACCGAGAAGATCAAAGCTGCTGCAGTTGATCTTCTGGGGCTTAAATTAGCAGGTCTAATGAAGATATGCTAATTCAAACTGACAGGGTGCTCCTGTCCATGCCGGTAGTCCTGCTCCTATAAGAAGTAAGGCATGTCGAAAGGAGAGTATGCTCCTGTTGACCTCCCACAGTGTGGATGGTGCCAAAATACAATTTAAGATACTTCAATTCCAGCAACACAATTAATGTAACTGGAGATGCGTATCTTAATTCAAACTTATCGCCTAGTATAGACCTAGCCTTAGAGAACAACAAACTACCGAAGAGGTCCTTCATTATACTTCATAAGCAGCCCCACTCCACCTCATGGCAGAAAAAGAGAAAGCACAAATGTGCTTCTTTTTCTTTTCAGCTCACCACTGGCTTTAGCATTCTCTGACTTTTGAATGCTATACAGTAAAGACTAAACATGGTTTCAGCAATAGATTTTATTTCTTTAATTTAGTTAGTTATGCAATAGATACATAAACTGGTAATACATGGCCATTTTTTCATGTCTCATCATTTTGAAGGGTATTTTTTCTATATTTGTTCAGGAAAATAATAAATTCATACTATCTTTTATATGCTTACCCACCTTTGTTTAAATATTCTTGCAATATCTATAATTACAAACAATCTGATAAAAATGGGAATTTCTGTGGTTTAGTCACTGTGGGTTCATTCCTGCAAACACTTAGGCATATTGAGTTACTTTACTCCTTTGAGTAATCCCATTGAAATTCAAATTTCTCTCTCATAAATATTTTTGTAGAATTACACTCCATACAAAGTTAGTACAGTGACATTCAGGCACTGGTGTTGCTAACTTCTATAGTAAATGAGAATAATCAATACATTGTAGAAATGGTATTAGAAACAATAGTTGGCTTTGTTCATTTATCACTTAACCAAAAACTTATTTACTACAAGAAACATTTTTACAGGTATCCTTTCTAAAACAGAAATGATATGAAAATGAAGAAAAGAACACCCTGAACAAATAAAAACACAAATAAGATTAGCTGTCATTTCAGCAAAGCTTGATATTTATTTTGCTTTACTTTCTTTGTTCAAAGTTTCCTGAAGTTGTTAATCATGATCATGCATTTTTCCTATTCATGCTGAGAACACACAGCATGCATTGGACTGGTGTTGTCAGGAGGCAGCAGCATCACATACATTATGATCAGCTCAGACCAGAGGGGTCTCTAACTACAGAAACATTGGGCCAAATTCTGGGCTAGTGGAAATGGACTTGAGTAGACCTAGAACAGCTTACTGCATCAGAGATGTTAGTTTAGTCCAAATGTATCAAGTACTCAAGATTTAGAGCAGTATTAATTTCTGTCTCTTAAGATTATAATAAAAATAGGTAACATCATAAAAAATCAGTGTACATTTTTGGACTAGATCCAGCAAAGAATTTAAATTTATAGATGCATAAAATTTAAAACCAGAAGGGACTATTAACTCATCTTGTCGGCCTCCAGGCTGCAGAATTTTATCCATTCTCCAGTGTGCCCAATAACTTGTATTTGACCAAAACATATCTTCCCAAATGGCACTGAGTATTATTTTGAAGACATCAACTGATGGAGAATCCATCTTATTCTGTAGTAGTCGGTTTTAATTGTTGAACACTTAGTTAAAAAGTTGTGCCTTATTTGCAATGTGAATATCTCTAATAGCTTGCAACTATTAGTTCTTGTTATGACTTTTATTTCTAGAGAATGAACCCATAGTGCCTGATTTTATTTTTCCTCATTAAGTTATTTATACACTGTAATAAAAGAATATCTCTCTCTCCCTTTCTCTCTCTCTCTCCCTCTCTCTCTCTCTCTCTCTTATAAACTAAACAGATCACCTCTTTAAATCTCTCACATTTTTCTCCAGTCTTTAAATAATTTTGGTGTCTCTTTGCTGTACTCTTCCAATTTTTCAATATCCTATTGAAAATGTGGACACTAGAGGCACGTCTGTACAGCACCCATAGCTCAAAATAAGCTATGCAATTTGTGCCACACAAATTGTGTGGCTTATTTTGATGCTATTTCAAAATAGCTTATTTTGTAATTAGGCGCTGTCTTTGCAGCGCCAAATTTTTAATTAACTTACTATTCTGAAATTCCCTTTAACCCTCGTGGAACTAGGGTTACCAGGACATATGAATAAGCCACCTCTTATTCTGAAATCTATTTCAAAATAGTGGGCTGCTTCAATAGATGCAAAGGAGCTATTTCAGGATACTGGAAGTACTTCCAGTATCTCGAACTAGATCCATAGCATAGACATCCCCTAGAATAATATACATTATTCTTATATTGGTCACCTCAATATTGCTTTTGTAGATAGAATCAAAATGCTTTTTGATTATAAGCAGGGCTCGACAAATAGTGTAATCTACTCGCCCGTGGCAAGTAGATTACACCCCGGAAGAGCCAGCGCGGAGCGATCTGTGCATGCGCAGAATGATCTGCACATGCGCAGAGTGCAGAACCGCGCGGCTGGCAAGTGGGGCTTGCCACCGCTCGGTGAGCCTGTTTATAAGTAATATCTAATAACTTCCAAATGTGAATATTCCCACATACCTCAGTGAAACGTCTAACACGATTAAAACTAAACATGCTTAAATGACTTGCTGAATAGGGATGGAGTGACTTATATACTTAAAGTCAAGTGTGTCTTAAGTGGTCTGCTGAATTCAGATCTTAACTCTGAACTAGTAGAATTTTTTAACCAATGTTGCATGGATTTTGTTTGTATTTTTGATTATGGCAGGTAATTAAAAGAGCATGGGATGCCCCACACTGTAAGTGCATATAATGGTTGTTGAATCATTGAATAATATAAAAGACATTTGGAAAAGACTTCTTAGATCAGCTAGACCATCCTCCCTCTAGTTCAGAATAGTTCTCAACCATGCATTTTCTAATTAACTTGTAGTCCAAAAATGCATGTGTATACAAGGATGGGAAATGAATTGGGTAAACTAAAATATAAAAGAGTTACTGAGTTACAGCTCAAATAATTCATGATAAAAATACAAGAAAAATATAAGAAAATGATGGCATGAGACTTAAAGGGTATTCCAAATATGTTGCTCACCACAATAAAAAAGAGATTTAGTACAGCTATCAATAATATATACTTTTAAAATTATATTTAATTTCTTATACATTAATTAACCTCTCTTTGTTCCTATTGGACATATAGTCTTGTTTGTGGATGTCAGTTATGGTTTTCCTTGCCAGCATATGGAAGAATGTCATTGTGAAGCATCATGAACCTAGGCCCATGGATCCCCAGCCAGTGCTCAGACTGCCACCAAGCAAGTCACTGGAAAATGTGGAAAAGGGGGGTGATGAAGCTCTAGCTTATAGAAGTCTGCCCCTCATCCCCAAAAAAGTTTCTGAACATGGAAGATGTGTAGCCCAACAGATTGGATGAAATGCACTTCATAAGCCAGACAGAGAACATTTTCCTAGCAGCTAGGTGAATGCTTGGTCTTTGTCTAACTGCTTGTCCATGCCTAGTCCCTATATCCATTTTTTAATCAAAAATGGAGCAAATGTGTAGTCCTAATGTATATCCAATGTCAATACTTCATATCTTAGTTTGACTGCATGAGGCAGAATAAATCAGAACCTAGAGGGATCCAGACTTTTATTATAACTTTAAATAGTTCAGAATTACATTCCTGGTAGTAATATGCATTTTGACTGTGAGGATTTCACTAATATACACATTTGCTTTTTAAATTAAGGCATTACAGTGTCAGCAGAAATCTGCATTATAATGAAGTACATCTTTTAATCTGTCTACAATTCATGCTTGTGTTAGAGTTTATCAGTTTTATTTGTATTAAAATTATAATTGTATCCTGTCTCCATCACATAAAATATAAAGCCAGTCTCTGTTATCACATTAAGATTGTGATACCAGCGCTCAGAACCACCATATTTGCTTGGAATAGAAAGCTAATAACTGATAAAGGCAGAGTTAAGATTGTTTCCATAGTTCTCATTACCCCTGGACTCTTAACTCCCCAAAGTGACTCTTTTCTCAGGAAAGAAGACACTTTCATCACCTTACCTGCTGCCACATCTCATAGAAGCATCAATTTAATTTTTCTCTCCTGATGTTTCCATACAACTTTGCTAATATGGGGGAGATCACACACGCACCTCCATTTCCTGCCATGAAACAGCCCCTCAGCAAAGGAAGCTACACACCATCAGTTTGTTAAGAATAAATGAGTAAGAAATTAAAGTTGTGAGAAATGTTTTTTCCTGAAAAGTTGTAAGCATGTGGGGATCAAGCAGCTCTACCTCTGCTCTTGCTGCACTAACTAGTAATAGCCCCAAACTGACTTCTTCCAGGCAAACACAATGGAACAATGGTGCCTTCACTGAGAACAGACATTATAGTTGAACCAAGAATATAATTACAGGCAGTCCCTGGGTTACGTACAAGATAGGGACTGTAGGTTTGTTCTTAAGTTGAATTTGTATGTAAGTCGGAACTGGTACATATTGTAGGGGAAACTCTAGCCAAACATTTCTCCAGAGCTCAGTTTTATTCTCCCACACCTCACTTCCCTCAGTCCTTTATTTTCAAGCTGAGGTGTCTGCTGAGAAAAGCAGCTCCGCGTCTCCCTGGTCTGCTGGAGGGGGGGGCACTAGTTTGCGTCTCCCTGGTCTGCTGGGGGAAAGCAGCTAGTGCGGGGTTGCCTCACCCCGTTTGTAAGTAGGGATCCGATGTAAGTCGGATCCATGTAACCCGGGGACTGCCTGTACTCCCTAAAATAAAATAACCCTAGTGAACACTCAAATCCAGAGTACCTAGTAGAATCGGGATGCTTTATGCTGCTCCAGCAATGCAAAGCAGCTGCAAACTTGATTTCCGTAAGCTAAATGTATGGCTTCTATTTGTTGCCTGCCTAACACAAAGTAGTTGGAGAAAATCAGTGAATCCAGTCCTGGATACCATTATGAAACAAGAATAGATTAGAGTCTGAATATATATTATTTTCAAGTTGAACCATGGCATTTTAGATACTGCAATATGAACACCTGGTATCATAATATGATATCAGAATTTAGTATCTTGGGAGGAGAGGAGAAGACCTCTCTCAAAATCTGCAGTGACATTCATTTCAGAGTGATAAACGTGATAAATGTAACCATGCTGCACATTCATACATCGTATTTGTATAACTGATGCTGCACAAGAGTCACCATCATTCTAACATCTCACAGAGTATTCTGCTCAGTTTGGATTCTGGGATTTCGACTGACTTAGAGTTCAATGAAAATTAGGCTCTAAGAGATGGATTTGAAAATGTACTTAGGTGTCTAAAGATGAAATAGATGCCTAGTGGGATTTTGAAAAAGTGCCTAAACAGTTTATACACCTAATTCCCACAAATCCCACTCTAGGACTGCCTGCATTTAGGTGCATAAATACCTTTAAAAATCCAGCCAGAGTGTTTCATTACACTACTTGTACACATTAGCATTGCTCAGAAAATGAGAGCATTTTTTCATTAAAATGTTCAGAAGGCCTATTTGCTGAAAAACATCTTAACTTACATGACTTCGAAGCTGATAGCTAAAGGCTCAGATACCTCCTCTATCAGCTCTTTGAGTATACTACAATTCATTTCATCCGGCGCTGGTGACTTGAAGATTTCTAACTTTTCTAAGTAATTTTTACTGTAGCTTTTTTTTTAAATTTAACCTAAAACCTAACCTGTTTTCACTAGCATTCATTATGTTAGGCATTCCATCATCATCAATCTTCTTTGTGAAAATCGAAACAAGGAAGTCATTAAGTACCTCTGCCATTTCTAAGTTTCCTGTTGTTTCTTCCTCTTCACTGTGCAATGGGCTTGCCTTGTCCTTGGTCTTTTTCTTGCTTCTAATATATTTATAGAATGTCTTTTTGTTACCCTTTATCTCTCTGGTTAGATTGAGCTCTTTCTGTGCCTTTGACTTTCTAATCTTGCCCCTGCGTACTTGCATTGTTTGCTTATATTCATCCTTTGTAATTTGTCTTAGTTTCCACTTTTTATACAACTCCTTTTTTATTTTTAGATCATGTAAGATCTCCTGTTTAAGCCAAGGTGGTCTCTTGTCATACTTGCTATCTTTCCTACGCAATGGAATAGTTTGTTTTTGGACACTTAATAATGTGCCTTTGAAAAACTGACAACTCTCTTCAGTTCTTTTTCCTCTTAGTCTTGCTTCCCAAGGGTCCTTACCTACCACCTCTCAGAGCTTTAAATTTACTTTCCTGAAATCCATTGTCTCTGTTTTGCTGTTCTCCCTTCTATACCATTCCTTAGAATCATGAACTCTATGATTTCATGATCGCTTTCACCCAAATTGCCTTCTACTTTCAAATTTTCAACTCGTTGTTCCCTATTTGTTAAAATCAAATCTAGAACAGCTTCCCCCCAGTAGCTTTCTCAGACTTCTGAAATAAAAAATTGTCTCCAATGCAGTCCAAGAATTTATTGGATAATTCCCAACATATATCTGGATAGTTGAAGTTGCACATCACCAGCAAATCCTGTGCTTTTGGATGATTTTCTTACTCTGCAGTGGTAAGGAGGAAGCTATTTCCAGCCTGTCTGCACCCCAACCCTTCAGACACCACAGTAATTCCTTGGGCAAGGGCTTCACACACTGCCTTCTTCAGACACTGCCCCTATGCTCAGACTGCAGGCCTCTTGGGGTATGTCTAGACTGCATCCCTCTGTCGGCAGAGGGATGCAGATTAGGCAGGTTGACATTGCAAATGAGGCAGGGATTTAAATATCCCACGCCTAATTTGCATAAAAATGGCCACCACATTTTGATGACTCAGCACTTTGTCAGCAAAAAGTGGCAGTCTAGAAGGGGATCTGTTGAGAAAGAACTCCTTTTTCAACAGATCCCTTATGACTCCTGCAAGGAGGCTTACAGGATCTGTCGAAAAAGGCTTTCAACAGATCCCCCTCTAGACTTTCACTGAAGCTCATTCATCTCAATGTTAATTTGATCATTTGCATTGCATAGTTCTGATTGATTGCCATTGGAGTTGGTTGAATACCAGGTGTCTCATATTCAGCATAAGGAAATATGGTCACCCTACTCCTGTTGATTCTTCCCCACTTAGGCACAAACTTTATCTGTATTTTAGGTTTTAGGTGGGGAGTCAAGATTAGAAGGGGAAGGGAATATTCTAGTGTAATCAAGACTGCCTTTCTTTTCCTCCCTCCTCAGATGACCACAGTGAAATTCAATGGAGCATGAGGGCCTACGTCACATTTTAGCATCTATGTCACTTAGGCCATGCAATTCTTGGTATGTCTACACTGCATGGCTACTTCAGGATACTGGAAGTATCTACCCCACATCTACACAAGCCGTCAATTATTTTGAAATATTTTTCGAAATAATGGGCATGCAATTTTACCATCCTGGTTAATCTTGTTTCATCAGAGTTAAGGGATGGCTCGAAATAGTGCATTATTTCAAAATTTGGTGCTGTGTAGATGCACCCTCTTAGGTCAACACCTAAATAACCTTTAAAAATCTGGGCTTTAGGAACCTAAAACTCTCTATTATTGAGATTTGGGCTCATAAATCAGTTATGCACTTTTGTAAACTTTACACAGAGTGAAATTGCTAAAAAAAATTCTCCATAAAATACTCATCAGGCCACTAAAATATATTCTTTAAACTTTTCAAATTGAGTGGACATCTTAAAAAGGTTGCATAGGTGGCAGTCAAGTTCTCCTGCTTTCCAAGTTAACCATATTTTTATCAGCTCTAATATCAGCCACCGCTGCTCAACACCTTCTCTGTAGAGATTTCGGTCTCTGGGTTAATGTGATGCTGTGGTTTCTCCACTACTATCCATATTCAGAGAAAGAAAAAGAGAAAATCCTCAGCGGGGCATAAATAATTTGTGTAGATTCTGTGTACATGAGTATATTTCACCCTGGAATCCAGTATGTAAACTCATATTGGCTTAGAGAGCAGGCTTATTGTAGCTAATGAAAGGAGAACATATCTGCAGAAGTATACTGTATTACTGTATTTTTTTCTTTAAGTCAAACTATGACTGGCTCAACTGTTGTCTCTCACTTAATCTGTAACTAAACTTAAGCCACCCAGCAACCCAACTGGCTGACACAGATTCCTTGTTGTATAATTAAGAATTGCCAAATGTTTTTCATCTTTTCATTCAGATCATTACATAGTCAGATTAATGGTTAAATAGAGTTAGTTTTCCTTTCCCACAGTGGGCTTGGAAAGCTGAGACTGTAATTTAGTAACAGCTGCATGGAATTAGCTGAAGACAATCTACTACAAGCTGAGACAATTCAAATTATAAAATAAACACAAACAAGCTATTGGCACAATCAAGAGCCTGATTCCCCAAGTTTATTTAGATCATTTAGAGATGATCTATTTCACTGTAAGGGAAACGCAGAGGCGCATTAACATGAGGAATAGCACATGTCGTTTTTCATGCATGAATATCACTGTTTTGCCCCATTTTAAAGTGTAGTTCTTAAACTGATTATGTAGAAACAGCACCTTCTTTTCAAGCAGGTCCTCTTATTTTAGTAAGAAGAATAAACTTTTTTTGTTTTGTTTTCATTCCCATTAGACCTACTGAGCCAGCATCCACTAAGGGAGATAACTGAGGCCCAAATGAAAGACTGGTACTTTTTAGAGCAGGGTTACCCTTCTCACATTAAATTTAATAAATTTGTAACCCGTCACTTTAAAATCAATATATGTCTCTGTATTTAATTTTCCAACTTATGCAGAAAAATAACTACAGAGTGAAAAGAAAACAAGGAAAACTATAGAAAATATGTTATTTTAATGTTATCTTGTAATTATGCACAAATTTAAAATTGATTCACCCTAATGGTTTAATTAACTGAACAGAAATACTGCTTTTCCTTCAGTCTGGAAATTTACGCCAGTGGAGATTTTTTGTAATGCAGAAAACGACTTTAATAGAAATCCAAGGTTCCTTTTGTTTCTCAGATGCATGTTCATCCAATTCATCTTTGAAGAAAACTTATTTGAAAGATACTGTAATAACTATAACATCTTGTTTTATGTTCTTGAAAGTACTCAGTTGTGAGACTGATGCAGATGTCAGTATTATCAGTCTACCCAGGCAGTAATGTCAGGGCAATGGGATAATCCATTGTACAGGAATGTGATTGCTAAAGTACACTAATATGTTTTTCATTAATTGATCCATGTAGACCCTGATGGTGTGCAGAACAGGTTTCTTGCATATATTGATGTTGTACTGTTACGAACAGCAGCACATTAAAGTACACCAGCAGGGCCAACAGGGACCAACTAATGTTCAACCTGTTAGTGCTCTTTTGAAGTTCACACCCCATAAAACATATTACTCTACCTTTTAGGCAAATCTGCAGACTCTCATGTAGTATTGTAAATTTGAGTAAAGCTACCCTGTATGTGAGGAGAGGTTTCATTTCATCTGACAGGTTAGTTACATACATAATAATGTTTCTAAAAAACAACAAGGAGTCCTGTAACATCATAAAACCAACAGATTTATGTGGACATAAGTTTCTGTGAGTCAAAACCACTTCATCAGACTCATGGGCTGCGTCCAGACTGGCAAGTTTTTCCGCAAAAGCACTTGCTTTTGCGGAAAAACTTGCCAACTGTCTACACTGGCACTTGAATTTCCACAAGAACACTGACTTCCTACTGTCTGAAATCAGTGCTTCTTGTGGAAATACTATGCTGCTCCCATTTGGGCAAAAGTCCTTTTGTGCAAAGCTTTTGCGCAAAAGGGCCAGTGTAGACAGCTCAGATTAGTTTTGCGCAAAAAAGCCCCTATCGCGAAAAAGGCGATCGGGGCTTTATTGTGGAAAAGCGCAACTAGTTTGGCACGGACACTTTTCCACAAAAAGTGCTTTTGCAGAAAAGCATCCGTGCCAATCTAGACGGACGCTCTTTTCCACAAATGATTTTAACGGAAAACTTGTTCATTAAAAGCATTTGCCGAAAATCATGTCAGTCTAGATATAGCCATGGAGTGGAAATCACAGAGATATAGATATAGACTAGCATATCAAAAGAAGGGAGTTACTTATCAAGTGTAGGACCAGTGTTAACAAGGCAAATTCAGTCACGTGAGGTGTGACTCACTCTCAGGCATTGATGGGGAGGTGTGCATGCCAAGAGAGAGAAACTTGCCTTTGTAGAGAGATTGTCATTCTAAATCCTTATTTCAATCCTAATTTGATTGTGTTAAATTTGAAAATGAATTGCTGCTCTGCAGTCTGGTTTTGAAGGTATTTTTTTTGTAAAGTAAGGCTACTTTAAAATCTAAGTGTACAGAGAGGTTAAAGTGTTCTCCTACTGTTTTTTTGTATAGGCCAT
The DNA here is from genome assembly GCF_052426305.1 of Pelodiscus sinensis. NCBI lineage: Eukaryota > Metazoa > Chordata > Testudines > Trionychidae > Pelodiscus > Pelodiscus sinensis. The sequence continues at coordinate 224,856,289 of NC_143052.1, forward strand.
TAAGACAATTAGTTCCAACTTCCTTAACCATACAAAATTGTGCAGGCTCTAGAAATTACAGTGTCAGCTCCTTCTGGTTTTCAGATAGTGATTTAATCATCTTATTGCTCTGTGACCAGTTTGGGTGTCACATCAAACTGGCTAAGTAGCATTCTGTCATTTGCCTCAAAGCAAACTAAACTTTGCACAATACAAAAGTTAACCTCTTTTAAACAAATATGCGCAAAAGAACTGGTAACCAGCCATGAGAAACAGGTGTTTCAGAGACATTTTAGAGTGAATGTGAAATGATCCAGGACTGACACACTTAAAAACTAAAGGTAGCATGATTTGACACACAGTCTTGTAGTGTAGGTCATCTTGTTTAATGTGTAATCACACAGACATAACTAAATGAAATTATAATTTATTGGGTCACAAATTGTCACACCTTTATTAGTTCCTGCTACCAGCAAAAATGATGTGTCAGAACTATACATTGCAATATGTCTGTCCTGAAAGTTGTAATGGTTCTGCTAATCTCCTAATTTTTATCATATAGATTTGAAGGTTGCTTTTTCATTAGTGTATGTACTTCAAGTACTGATTATTTAATTTTCAGTGTTTTATATGTATTCATTAGACCATTCATAATCTGTAATAGAATATGTATAATGAACTATGAATAGATGGCGTTATTTAAAGAAGCAATATGTATAACCATTTATGCAACCCCTGTTATAATCATATTTGCAGGGTTTTGATATGTAAAATTAAAACAATGCATCCATAATATTTTCTGCATATTGAGTTATTTTATAGTGACTCTTTAATAAGCAATTTATAATTAATATATGACCTCAAGGAGGAAAATGGCTGTAGTCCAATACTCTAGCAAAATCAAATGGTAAAGTCACAATTCTTTTTACTTTCATTTAAACCAGTTTCAGTCTGAATGCCTGCTGCTGTACTGGAATTAAAGCAAGAAAGCAATCAATTTAAGTATAAGCAAGTATATATAGGCTAAAATTATCCAAAGAAGATATGCAATGATAGAACATTAGGTGAGCCTGCTTCAGTCCTCTGCCCTCAGAATCCACTGTATTGTGATCTCTCACTAAAACAGTAATTAATTTGAATGGGACTACTCCAACACTTTGATATAAATGACCTGTTCTTTTATTCTGATCCACACAATGGAACAGGCCATTTGTCCAGAAACATCAAAGGGTTATATGGACTGCCTAGTACTGCACACTGTGCTCAGCACTCTCTAAATTTCAGTTTTATCTCTTCCATTTTCCCTGTTTTCCAAAAGTAGAGATTTCAGTAGCCTTGTTAATTTCTCCCTCCTCCTCCAACTTTATGATTTCACACATCTGTTAATAATGAGAAAGAAACGCCACATGACTGTTGGTAAAATTGATATCATGAAATACCTTTGCAAAGTTATTTGGAAATAAACAAACAGTCTTCAAATGAACAGTAAAATTTAGGACCAAATACAGTAACACAAAAACAAAACTCCAAAGTCATCTATCAGTATGCATTAGATGTGGTAATGTGTACTTTTCTTTCCCTTGTTAAATTTCAAGAGGCTGGGTAGATTAAAACACATCAGAAAGTAGTATTAAAATAATTCAGTGTTGTCTTGCATCTTATATATGTATTTATTCAACTGAAAAATGAGTGTAATATAGGTGCTAAACACTATATATCAGAATTATTGAGATTTACAGACATTTTTCACTGATATAAAATAACCACACAAGATGCAAGGAAATGTTGAATCAGGCTGAATTACATATTTATATTTTATGTGTACTTCCAGCCACTTGAACTGTAGAATGAATATGTGGTGCAAAGAAAAGTTACAAGGGCAATGGAAAGAAAAAATAATATGTAGTCTTATGGCTAAAGACCATATCAAAATATATGCACTGAAGGAAATTGAATTAAGGTTACACTGGCAACCTTAATTTTGACATTTTGTAATTGTGTGTGAGTGACTTTTGTAGCCTCAATAACGTTCCTTTTACATACTGTTTTTTGTATGCAGTTTCCACGGTATTTAATAAAAGAAATAAAACAGGAGTTCTGTCATGTGACACCTTATTAACACCTACATGGTGTAGCTGGGCTGCAAAATCTTTAAATCCATACATAGATCTGAGGGAGTAATGCCTTGTCATGGATATTGGCTGACAGCAGGGAATGGTGAAACTCAGGAGTCTTAGATTTCATTTCAGGATCTGGAGAAGGGCGTTTTTTTGTGGGCATGGAACCTTTTACCTTCTAGGGCAGTAGTCTCCAAACTTTTTAAACACAAGACACCTTTTTAGAATTTAAGTCAGTCCAGGATCTACCTCAAACCCATATACCCTTTAATTTTCAGTGTTTTATATGTATTCATTAGACCAGTGTTTTTCAAACTGTGCTCCGTGGTGCCCCAGGGCTCCGTGAGACATCTCCAGAGGCTCTGCAAGGTTGACAAACTGGAAATATCAATAGATACAACACATACAATCAGTGGACCACTGGGGCTCCGCATAAATTGTTATGCATGTAAAGGGCTCCGGAGCCCAAAAAGTTTGAGAACCGCTGCATTAGACCATTCATAATTTAAAGAAGCAATATATATAACCATTGTGCAACCCCTGTTATAATCATATTTGCAGGGGGTTGACATATAAAATTAAAACAATGCATCCATAATGTTTTCTGCATATTGAGTTATTTTATAGTGACTCTTTAATAAACTATTTATAATTAATGCATGATCCAGAGGAGGCCCCCTCCCTACTCCTTCACCGAGGCCCTGCCCTCCTCACTCTGTGAAGATGGGGTACAGGAGAGGAAGACAGAGTGAAAGCAGCACCCACTGCCTCTTGTTTCTCCTACCCTGCACAACAAGCAGGACACACACACACCCTCATCCCGGGGGGCAGCTCTGAGGCTCTGGGCCTTGTGGGGAGGCAGAGCAGTATGGGGAGGAGGCAGGGCAGTGTGGGGAGAGACAGATGAAATACTGGCATTTGATAGCCTCCCAGCCAAACCAGTCAGGATCACCTGTCAGAGGCTCCAAGATTTACTGGTAAATCCTGATCTACTAGTTGGTAACCACTGCACTAGAGCATCTTATAATGGGAAATGTCAGGCAATCGAATAACAGGCGGTGCCACCACTCCCACCCTTAAAATTCAGTGATGGTACTGGTCACAACTGTTAGGTTGAAATGATTCCAAGAAGGGGGTACGACATCTGCGCATCATAAACACTCGATTTAATCCAATCTCAAACCACACACAGTAAAATGCTCTTAATCAGAAACATGTTTATTGCATGATATCGCTAAACAGTAGATGCGTTTTCGTGCCTTAACTTAAATGTTTGGATATCTTTTATGCATAACCTTAAAATCATTTTTCCTGGGTTTATCAGACTTGGTTTTGCGGTACACAAAATATCCATGTGATAGTTTTCATTCTTAAATTTTAGATACTTATTGTTAATCTTGACTATATCTTGTCTGGGAAGATATGTTATTTTTATAGTATTTAAAAGTTATGAAGGGTAAAAAATACACAACAGTTGAATTAAGGAAGAACTGGTTGGAAAATACTGGGAGTTGAAAATTTGCATATATTTTCACTTAAGGATTTCATTGGAAATTTCAAACTAGTTATACTGTCTGCGGTTCCTTCATTTTATCTGTCCCCTTCCCCCTTATGTTTCTGAAAAGCACTAGTGCTGTTTGAAATATAGTGTACAGAAAGTAGTTTCTGTTTTTGTTGTTGTCTTAAATGGGCCTTTTTCAAAAATTCAAAAAAAAAATCTGTTGCCATTATCAAATATAGCTGATTCTTTTTCAGAAAAAGTTTTTCCCCAATGTCTTATAATAGCAGTAGAGCTTCATTTGTCAGAAAGGTGTTGTTAACAAAAAAGATTTTAATACCTATTCAAGATTTTCAATATAAGAATTGATAAAAAGCTGCCAAAATTTCGAACAAAAATGTTTAATTTTGAAATAGTAGAAAACTGAATATTTTAACCAAAATAAATATTGGTTTTTTGATTTTTCAACTAGTTCTAGTAAAATAGTGTTTGTTTAATGATTCCTTATGATTTTGATACAGTCACCTTTTTAAAACCTTAGCTCCACTTTTCCAAAAGTTTTAGTGTGGATACAGTCATTGAGATACCCACTGAGCCTTTTTAAAAAGTCTCTGATGTCATAATATCGGATAGAGCTATGAGAGGGAAAAAAGAGGTACAAGGATTTTTTATTTGCTATGTCATTAGGCTGACATACTGCAAATGAAATCCAATGCAGACATATTGGAAATGACACGTACATGGCACAATATCTCCAAATAGGAAGAGAATTAAAGGAATTAGTCTGGAACAGGGTGATTTTATAACAGATCTCAAACATTTTATTCTCTAACAAGCTAGAGGAGAATGGAAAGCATGCTGGATGTTCATAAAGCTAACAAATGCATATTTTAAAAGCAAATAGCATACTAATGATTTGTTAAAATGGATTAGTCCTGACCCTTCCCTCCTTTATTGCTGAATGGAGTTTTTCTCATTATCAGAGGTGAAAGTGAGCTGGAACGGGCTGGTACAGTGTACCAGCAAGAAACTGGTACTGGTCCGTACACAGCAGACATTAAAGCACTGTCACTTCAGAGCCTACAGGCAGGGCTGCTGTCAGAGGTAAGCAAAAAGGGCAGCTGCTCTAGGCCCTTTAAATCACTGTCAGAACCCTGGGACTCCTGGCTGCCATGGCATTGGTGGTAATGAACACTGACCCTTCCTCCTGATGCCCCATCCTGACCAAAGAAGTTCCAGAGATGTCCTCCCACCTTGACCTTGGATCCCCCAGGCTGAATACAGTTAATCACAATACTTACTTTCTCCCCTGCCCATTATACATGTAAAAGAGATACAACTGGACAAATGTTGTAGAGCCACTCCTTGGAGCTATGGCAGCACTGAACTGGCCCCATAGGGTGGGGAACACATCATGTCAGGTCAGATTTTCTGTCTCCTCCTGCTTCTTAACTTCTTACTTCATCTCTATTGTGTAACATACACTAACACTCAGGGAGACTCTGTTGGATCTAGGTTTCATGATGCATAGGGCATGTACAACCCCCACAAAACCAATACTTTTTTTTTTTACCTCTGACAGTGGGTTCTGTATGGGTTGCTACTATGACCCTAAAGCTGAAAGGTTTTGAGTTCTATTCCTGGCCTGGTCAGAAAGAATTGGCTTCTCCCAGTCAGTTAAGTTGCTATCTGATTGCAGTGGGCAAACACCCAGTGTGATCCGAAAAGAGAAATGAGAAGACATGAGTTAAAGGAAGAAAGGTCATGATGCCATTGGTCCATTAGATATCAGTTTGATTTGTTTTTGTGTTTTGGCATTACATGACACAATGTAAACAATTCTCTTCTTTGAATAGTCAGAAATTTTATATTATCATGATTCCAAAAATGCTCATCTTAAGAGAATAGTCCCTCTGATTTCAGCAAGAAATTATTCATATGAGTCAGGTGATAGGAGGTCAAGGAACATTTAGAATTGCCTGCATAAAATATTTTGAATTCACACTAATGTGCCAAAGATAAACCTATGCCTATAAAACCACCTTCTCCCTGTTTGTCTGAGTATGTTATTGACAAATTAAGACGTTGCTCCTAAATTCTCTTAAAACTGAATTCTATATTAGCTTGAATTCACATTCACACAAGCTCCTTTTTGACCCTCACAATAGTAAAATGGCTTAGCAATATCATACATCTCTAACAAAAGCTGTTAGTAAATGTCAGCTTTAATATACTTTTAATGATGAGCTGCAAGAAGCATGAAAGGAAAAGACTTATCGTGGAGAGATGTAACTTGAGGACAAAGCAAAATATCTCTAGTAAAAACTGCTGTTTTAACTAATACTTCATAGAAATGAATAACCCAAGCCAAAATATTGCTGCAGCAAAACAGTAACTACTGACCCAGTAAACTAAAATTCTGAGATGATTGATATATATAATATAAAATCTCATCGCTTTCATGCACCTGTAAATATCTATCTATCTATCTATCTATCTATCTATCTATCTATCTATCTATCTATCTATCTATCTATCTATCTATCTATCTATCTATCTATCTATCTATCTATCTATCTATCTATCATTTCTCTTATTGGTTGTAGTTGAAGCCCTATGGACTACTTCAGATGTGAAATAGGGAGATTAGTTCAGGTATAGACATCAATGGAAAGACTCCCATTGCCTCCAAGAACCTTTGCATCAGACCCTGAATAAACCCTGTGCGTGTCCTTACAGTACAAATACATGTTCCTCTATCTTGATAGAGGTCACTTGAATCAGTGCTAAGAGTGCAAATGGGGTCCTTTGCAGCATTTGCGCCCCATTTATGCCTTTAAGTTCTGGTTCAACTGGCCTTAAGATTTTTGGGAGACTTTCACCCATTGTGTTCTCCAGAGTGTTTATTCACTCACATCCTGAAATGGCCTCCTGACTCTGAAAAACTTTATGCAGAATGTGAGTTACTTTCTTGTTCAAAAAACTCATTTTTAATTGGCTCAGATTTTTTCCAGTGTGTGTGCTCCAAAGCTGGAGAAATAAGATCCTTTGTAGTTGTCCTCTGAAAGTCAGATGAGAAAGCTTTTACCACTCAAAGAAAAACTCACCTTTTCAAAAATTGTTTTGATTTAGCTACTGTATATGTGCAGTGTCAGTGTTCTTTAGTCATCTGCTTTAATGTAGCAAGTTGTTAAAATAGCTCAGTTTTTCTCCCATTTTTATTAATGTATTTAAATTCTAATTTCAAAATTTATCATTCTTCCTTGATGGTGCTGTCTTGTTTGAAAACTGTTCTTCCTTTTCCAGACTACATTAATATAGGAAATCCATTCTTTGGTAAAAACTCTAACTATTGAAACTATAACAACTATGGAAACTATAAAAAAAAAAATGTGCCTTCAACTAAGTGCCTTCAACTCATCTTAACTGTCAACGTAATTCAGTTTCTTTTCCAACCTTACCTAGAAATGCCTGCTATAAGGTCTTGGTTTTGTCAGCAGATACATAGAAAAGGATAAATTCCCAAGCTGCTCAGAAGTTCATTTACTGTTTATTTTAGACATTTTAGATGGCAGCCTCTCAGTAGTGATGTGTGACCTTTCTGCAAAGTTGCTATACTTACTAGAGTTGATTTAATTGCAGAGATGAACTTTAACTTCTAAAGGAGTCTTAATCCACTTGTTTGATGCATACACCGTTAGTTTATCTAATACAGAATGCCCTATTAAAATTCATAGCGAGCTAGATTTTTTAAATATATATTTTCTCTGGAAAAAGTACAAGGTATTAGTTAATGTGTCACATTTTTTCCCCCTCAGAGAGCATTTGATGGCATTGTTATGATGCACTCAGGGCCTTTCTTAATCAGATATACTGGGAGAGTTTAAAAAATAAACAGATTATTTTATATGAGAGGAAAAGTCACTCTTCCAGTGTCTTTCACTGTGATGCACAAAGGCAAATATTGTAAGATTCAATAAATAAGGCTCTGTCTCTTTTTTGAGCACTTATATGTTAAAAACACTCCTTGGCTAAAAAATGTTTTAAAATTTTTTTCAATAAACAGATTGCAAGAGCAACAGCATGTTGCTAGAGTATTTGTCACTTTGGACCTCATATCTGCTCAGCCAGTAAGCATAATCAATGTGTGCACAAGATGCTTAACCATCAACAGCATGAACTTTTTACTTGAATTGATTAGTCTAAGACTAGAATCAAAGGGGCTAAACACTAAAGGCTTGAACAAAGTCCCATTCAAGTCAATGGAAAGGCTCCCACTGATGTAAACAGGCTATGAATAAAAATGCATAATCACATCTTTTCTGATTTTCTCCATACCTTCCCCATTTTCAACAAATTGTTATAGGAATTTACTTTTTTGTTTATATTTTAGATTATAATCTCTTTGGAGTAGAGATCCTATTTTAATTTATATGTATAGCAGACCTCATCTGCAGGCAGCGAGGGAACATCTATACTAAAATAAAAGCCCTGTGGCACAGCCATGGATTGCCCAGGTCATCTGACTCAGGCTTGCTGGGTTTGGTCTGCAGGATTAAAACCTGTGATGTGGATATTCAGGCTCTGGACACCTGAGCTCTGAAATCCCTCAAATGTGTGGGAAGGGGGAAGAAGTGAGGTAGGTCTCAGAGCCCAGGCTCCAGCCAGAGCATAATCATCTTCATTTCTGTCTTTAGCCTCACAGACTAAGTCAAGTGAACTGAAGTCAATTGACTGGGGCTCTGAGACTCGGTGCTTAGGATTTTTTATTGCTGTGTAGAGATACACTTAAGGTCTGATTGAAAGCCTATTAAGCCAAAGGGAATCCTTCCACTGGTTTCACGGAGCTTTGGATGAAAAAAAAAAGCTAGGTAAAGAAATCAAGCAACAATTCACGAAAAGCTCTCTTTCCTATATAATCTAATATACAGCGAAGAGATACTCAGTGTGCCAGACAGAAAATCATTAATGGTATTTTGACAACTTGAATTATAGTTTTTTATATGCTAGCATAAAAAACCTGACGCTCCAAAGCTTGAATACTTGATTAAAGGCATGGGGGAGACTATGAGGGTTTAAAAATATTCTTTTTGTTTGTTTGTTTATTACATTTCCGATGCAAACTCTATCCAAAAAGCATGGCTTGATGCTATTTATTAGTATAAAAAAGTTATATTATAATCACTCCTACCAGGATGTGCCTATTAATCTATTCAGATTGTGCAGTAAACTTTCTTTCAACATAACAAATAAAATTGAATCACTAACAATGTACATTTCCAATGGATCCCCTTCAACTCTTCATTTTTGTGATCCTAGTGCAGTACAAGATTTGTTATCCTGCGTTCATTGGGAACGGGAGTTGCTGGTTGACAAATGTGCTGGTTACTCAAGCTTTTTTACAGAATGCAAAAATGATTAAGAAATGAAATAACATTATGTCCTGAGCAGAATGAGAAGACTGCAGTTCAGCAAACATCACTAGATTTTCCAGACATTGTGCAGCAGTATCCCAAGAGATTTTGGTTTCTTCACTATGGTTTTCTTCCTCTGGGTCTATTTCATCTGCAGTACAGGTATTTCTCTCTGGATAGAATCCATTTCTATAATTTCAGTGTCTGTCAGGATTTTTGTGACATCTAGACCTTGATCGATGTTTACCCACACTTCAACTTCATTATCCTTCAGCTTAGTAATTGTGTCTGTGGGGTCCCCATTTGGAAGGACATCAGGTACCTCCTGTAGCAGTCTCCTATTTGGTTTTATGCTGAAGCCTTGAAATTCTTCTTCGTCAGAGAACCCCTACACAAATACAACTTCTGTCCACAATTTTATCCATGCTCTCTTTAAAATTGTAGGCTTGACAGCAGACCAGGCACATGTTGCATTGAAGATTGCATCCTTGATGTTGTACCATGACTAAAACTCTTGGATTGTTTCTGCAAAGTTGAGCAGCTTGCTCATAAAATCCCTTCCGTAGATGACTTTTAGGTTTTGAATAAATCCTTGATCCATTGGCTAAATAAGTTAGGTAACATTTGCAGGCAGGAAGACCATGAAAATATTGCCAGACACAATCTCTTCAGGAGAGTGAACTCAACAGATATCTAAAACCAGAATAACCTTTATTTCTTCTGGTACTCCAAGTTCTTTCAGATGGACTTTTACAGCACAAACAAAGATATGGTAGAACCAATACAAAAATATATCCTTGTCCATCATAGTAGGACGTGCCTTGTACTATACAGGCAAGTGGACTATACCCTTGACTGCTTCTGACCTCTTGAGGTTTGAAACCACCTGCAACTTGATTTTGTGTGTGCCAGCAGCTATTGCACTCATAAGCAGAGTGATGCAGCCCTTGTTCCTCTGGACTGTACCAGCCAGGGCTGAAGTTGGCAGATAATGCCAAAAGAGTTCCATTTCATCAGTATTGTAGATGTTCTCTGGGTTCCTTTATTCTCCGCAGTCAACCTCTTAAAAATATACGATTTTTTTTTTGCAGCCTCACACTCAGAAGACTGTTTCTTTCCAGAGACATCAAGCCTTCTGATGCTATGTCAAATCTGAAAACATGCCAACCAACTATCAGAAAAAAAAGCAGGTCTTGGTCATTTCTAATTGCTGAAAAATAGTCCTTAGCCTTTTCAATCAGCATTAGGCCAGAAATTGGAGCTCCCTCAGAATGCTTCAAGGAAAACTATTCATAGAGCACATTGTCTAATTGTTCCAATTTTGGTTTGTGCAAAGTACAGTGTTTCTCAATTGCTTTGCTAATCTCAGCACTTGACATGAATTTAATCAGATCTGCTTTCTGCGCCTTAATACTGTAGACTGTTGATGAGTCAATGCCAAGCTCTTGCGTCAATTGGCTCCTGTTTTCTTCTTTTTCAAGGTGCCTAATTAGGTCCAATTTCTGGGTTGTCATCTGCATAACACGTGTTCATTTTTGTACTTTGCCTGCTGATGATGTATTGCTAGTCATAGCTGCAGGATGAGTCAGATAATATCCAGTGCTGAGACTGTATTAGAGGCACATCAAGAACAGCCTTTACTGCTACAAATTTGCAAATGTGGCTTCTTCAAGCACTGAAAAATGATGTTGGATCCGAATTTTTCCAGTTAACTGAAGGAGATGTATTGCTGTCTATGACAGATGCCAGTTAACCAAGATTTCTGGATATTAAAGTTCCAAATAACAAGTCTTGTACAGAAATTTGTTACTGTGTTACATTGCAGAAATAGTTGAGCATAGTCAGGCTAATTCACCCAGATTCAACTTTTAGAGATAATCTAAAGATTTTAGAGATTAAAAAATACATAAATGACAATTACGGGCAGTCCATGTTAGATAGGCTAGAAATTTGAAATGAAAACTTGTATTGTTAAAGAATTGGAAAAATATGGTGATTATAAGAATCTGTGTTTACCTATATCTTGTTAGAGGTTAACAATGTAATCAAACGGCTCTTGTCTATGGCTGTGTTCTGCTAACTAAGGGTACATCTACACTTGCTCCCTAGTTCGAATTAGGGATGCAAATATAGATGACTGAAATTGCTAATGAAGCGGTGATTTAAATATCCCGCACTTCATTAGCATGATCTCGCCAGTGCATTACTCCACTCAAAAAATGAGGAGTAAAATGTTAGTTCGAACCAAGGGGTTTGGTTCGAACTAACGCGCCCCAGCGCACACTTCCTGGTTCAAATCAGCGGTTGAGAGGAGTAATGCACCGGCGAGATGATGCTAATGAAGTGCGGGATATTTAAATCCCCGCTTCATTAGCAATTTTGGTTGCATACAATTGCATCCATAGCTCAAACTAGGGAGTAAGTGTAGACGTACCCTAATCTCAAGTGGAAATATTAACAATTAAATGACAGTAGGGTGAAATAATGTTATTATCTGTCTCCTCAAAGTTTGTGGTAAACTGTCTATAAACTGCTTGCTGGATAATTAATTTATACTAATCTATGCAATTAATTGTAGTGGTATTGTTACTTTAAAAGCCTTTTGTTTACCCAAAGATTGCACTGCCCAGAAACTGTATGAAGGACTCTTGGGACTTGATCATTTCATCTCAAATCTGCTCATGTTTCATCAGCTCCAAGGCTCAAAATCTCTACTAGGAAACTGATCTGATAACTGTTCTCAGGTCTGTATGCATAATGACTTTCTAACCAATAACATCTCTATTTTCTTTTCAAATACATTTCAGTTTAGTTAATAAGAATTGGTTATAAGCACATGTTGGATATGACACATTCATTAACCTATGAGGTAGCGTGTTTGATCCTTTGGGATTGATAGAACTTTTCATATGATGAATAAGATATTCATTAATCTCCATTTTATTTGACTTGGGTGTCTGGAAGGAAGTCGAGGGTTGTGTTATTTTAAGGCAACTGTGTTTTCTCCTGAGTGAAACCTGTAAGGAAGATGTTTTTTTCACTGGCTCGGTGAATTTAATATTAAGTTAACCAACAGTTTGTGGGGATTGTGAGCCCCGTTCTTTGCAATTTGCCTTCACTAAGCATACTCAGTGTGGCCCGCTCTGGGAGCCCCGTCACAGTTATATACACAGAAATCACCATCAGATTTTACATGAGTGAACTGAGAACTAACTTGGAATTTAACTTTTGTGATTTTGCTAATTGTGTCTCTTGAATTGTTTCTATCTATGAACTGGGAATTACTTTGTAAATTATTTTCTCTTTGTTTATTTTGTTTTAAGGCTTTTTTACTTTAATTCAGTCTTGTTTTCTAGAGAAATTTTTAAATTTTTTCATTCTTGTTTGTAGAATATTTGATTTTGTGTAATGATTTCTTCTTGAATCTCATTTCTGAATGCTAGGATGGTATCATCTGCCATGGAAAAGTGAAAATCTTTTTAAAAAGTGTCTGCAGCTCTCAGTTCTTAGTATTAGGTTATGTCTACACTCCAGCAAACTGCTGTTTTTCCAAAAAAATTCAATTATGTCCACACTGCAATCACGTTCTTTCAAAAAAAAATTGAAAGAACTAAGGGTATGTCTACACTACAAAGTTAGTTCGAACTAACGGACGTTAGTTCGAACTAACTTTCCTAGGCGCTACACTAGTGCTCCGTTAGTTCGAACTTAATTCGAACTAACGGAGTGCTTAGTTCGAACTAGGTAAACCTCATTTTACGAGGACTAACGCCTAGTTCGAACTAGCTAGTTCAAACTAAGGGCTGTGTAGCCTTTAGTTCGAACTAGTGGGAGGCTAGCCCTTCCCAGGTTCCCCCTGGTGGCCTCTCTGGGCACAACCAGGAAAACTCTTCTCCTCTCCCCCAGCCCTGGGCCCTTAAAGGGGTAGACTCTGGCCAGACGGCACTAGAGTCAGCCAGCCCTGCCAGGAGTCTCTGCCCCGAACCAGTGGCTGCAGGATGAGCCAGGCAGCCAGTGCCAGTGACACGTCCCCTGCCCAGTCCCCGAGCACCCAGGGGCCAGCCAGGGGCCGTAGACGGCGCGCGGCCTCCTGGTCTAGTGCGGAGGTCATGGACCTCATTGAGGTTTGGGGGCAGGTCCCCAACGTCCATGATCTCCGCACTAGGAGGAGGAATGCGGCCGTCTATGGGCGCATAGCAGCCGCCATGGCCAGCAGGGGACACAGGCGCACCCAGGAGCAGGTGCGCATTAAAATTAAACAGCTGCGGCAGGCGTACGCCAGGGCCACAAGAGGCGGCGCCGCTGCAGGGGCTGCCACCTGCCCCTACTTCACTGCCCTCCACCAACTATTGGGGGGCAGAGCGGTCCGTGCCAGCCCGGGGGATGTCGAGCCGGGACCAGAGGGCCCTGACCTGGGCACACCAGAAGGGTCACCGCCAGCAGTGTCATCCAGGGAGACCGTACCGGGTAAGTAGTTTGAATTAAGTAGTTCGGGGGGGGGGGGGAGAGATCAGGGACCGCGCGCGTGGGCCATGCCTTCCACGGATCACGCAGACACCTGTGCACGTGCCATGCCACCCTTGGGCAGGTGGCTTCAGCTGCGTGACACCCAGGGGCCATTGCCCAATAGGCACATGCTTGTGCAAAGAGACGTGACATGCTCCCGACCCCGGGGCAGGACCCAGCAGGATGATTTCCCTTCACATGTCACCTCTACACGGAGGCAGGGGACATCTTCCCCTCCCCCCCCCGCCGCCCCGGCCACACTATACATGGCACAGGGACATGGGTGCGGTCTTGGGGCAGCTCCCAGTCCCGGGGAGAGCCAGACATCCTGACCATGGCCTCTGTACAAGCACAGCGGCTGTGACGGTGCAGGACATGGTCACCCTCACGTTGCGGAGTTTGGGAGGGGGCTGGGCATCATCCTCTGCGTCCCCAGGGAGAACTGACCACTTCTCTTCTTTCTCTACAGCTGCACCAGCTGCTCGTGCAGGGCGCACCACCCCGCCCGGGACATGCTCCCGCACCCGCGGCCTGCTCCGGACCGCCAGCACAGAGCAGGAATACTGGGACCAGCACCTTGGGGCCCTGCAAGCCGTGCACCGCACACTACGGGCATGGATGCGGGAAGACCTGCAGGTCCGCCACGAGCTGCTGGCTGAGCTCCGAGGGCTGAGCACCAACCTGCAGCTCCTGCTGCAGAGCATGGTGCCCCGTGCTGGTCCTGCACCTGCTGCCCCCCCAACTGCTGTCCCTCCTCCCACTCCTGCTCCCCCTCCCACCTCTCCCTCCTCAACCCCCACAACCTCTTCCTCAATGTCCACACCCCCCACCTCAAACTCTGCACCCTCCACCCCATCCCCCCGGGGACGCCGAGGCCCCCTCCCTCGCCGTACTGGGAGGCGGTCGGCCCGGCGAGACCCCCACCCCTGATCCTTCAGTTTCCCCACCCCCTCCTTTCCCTTGCTTCCCCCTTTCAGCTCCCTCCTCCCAGTTTTCCCCCTCCCCTCTCCCAACCTCTCTCTTCCCCTCTCCCACCTCCTTTTCCCAGTTTCCCGGAGTTTTGTTAAATAAACAGATTTTCTATTTTTGAACACACGTGTCCTTTATTTTGTACATCAAGAAGAGGGGCTAGGGAAGGGTAAGTGGAAGGAGGTGAGGGAGGACTGGGGCACGAGCCCCCGATGGGGAGGACTGGGCTGGCTCTGCGGGCTTCTGGGGGTGGAAGCTCTCCTGCAGCCCCCGATTGCCCCCTTTCCCCAGATGGCAGCCTGCGGCAAGTGCAGCCGGTCTGATGGCTGAGTGGTGTGATGTGCCCAGTGTGGGTAGTCCGGGCACTCCAAGCCAGGACTGCTTTGCAAGCGGGGCACCCCTAAGAACTGTCTGTCCGGGGTGGGGGTCGGGTCCCTTTAAGCGCAGCCCTGGGCTAGTCTGAGACAGCATCTCCATGCTCTAAGTCCTCCTCTGATGCCCTGCCGGCACTGCTTCCGGCCATCCTTAAGCCCAGTTCAGGGTCCACTCTGTGTGGACATGCTAGTTCGAATTAGCAAAACGCTAATTCGAACTAGTTTTTTAGTCTAGATCCGTTAGTTTGAATTAGCTTAGGTCGAATTAACTAATTCGAACTAAGTTAGTTCGAATTAACGTTGTAGTGTAGACGTACCCTAAGGGGTTTTTCCAACATTAGTAAACCTCTTTCTATGCCAAAGAAGCCTTTTTCCGAAAGAGCTTTTTCGGGAAAAGGCGTGTGTGGACAGGGAAGAGGGAATACTTTCGCAAAGTAATTTTGGAAAGAGGTAAAGAAGAGGTAAATGGAAAAAGCACAGGTACCTTGGTAGTCGGACCATCCATAATAATCACAGCTTACATTCAATATGGCCGCTATGTGTCAAAAAAAGCAGATCGCTTTTTCGATGAGCTTTGGCAGTGTGGACGCTCTCTTTCGGAAGAATTTTTTTCAGAAAATGTCTTCTGGAAAAGCTTCTTTGGAAAGAAGCCTGCAGTTTAAACATAGCTGTAGGCATGAAATGCATTAACCATTCATTGTCCTTTTAACTCACAAAACATTTTACTTGGCCTGGCTATGGACCTTTTGCATTTTACATCACTTTCCTGTCCACATGAATCAAACAAGAATCAAATGTGAAAGCCAATTTGGCTGAAACAATGGACCTTTGTGATAAATCTGACAAACAAAATGCTGTACTATTAATAAAATCTCAGAAAAAGACATTTGGTGTCATATACTATAGCAGAAGTTAGCTTGAAAAGAAAATGATCTGAAAGGCTGTTTGCCAGCTCACATCTGAGTTCAAATAGCAGCAAAGGTATGAGTTTTAACCCTACAAAGGATATATGGCTGTGTCTTAGGATAGATGGGAAAGTAACCTGCTTGCAGGGGTTTGTGTTACCCACTGATTTCTTCACCCTCCATGCAAGAAATATAAACATAATAGATATAGATATAGATATAGATATAGATATAGATATAGATATAGATAAGTGAAAAGTCTTACAATTTGACATTTTACTTATATTTCCTATTGTTGGATACCAAAACAGTGATACAGTAATCACTTAGGATATGTCTACACTACCACCCTAGTTCGAACTAGGGTGGTAATGTAGGCAACCGGAGTTGCAAATGAAGCCTGAGATTTGAATTTCCTGGGCTTCATTTGCATATTGCTGGGCGCCGCCGTTTTTAAATGTCCGCTAGTGCGGACTCCGTGCTGCGCGGCTACACGCGGCACGGACTAGGTAGTTCAGATTAGGCTTCCTATCGTTCCACGAAGAGTAACGGTAGTTAGGAATAGGAAGCCTAATCCGAACTATCTAGTCCATGCCGCGTGTAGCCGCATGGCATGGAGTCCGCACTAGCGGACATTTAAAAATGGCGGCGCCCGGCAATATGCAAATGAAGCCCAGGAAATTCAAATCCCAGGCTTCATTTGCAACTCCGGTTGCCTACATTACCACCCTAGTTCGAACTAAGGTGGTAGTGTAGACATACCCTAACAGACAGTCATTCCTTTTCCAAGGAACAGTTCATTCTCTTTTTAGATTTTTTTTTTGTATATACAACTTTAGTAACAGATTTACCTGCTATTGCTTGGGTCCTTAAATCAGTTCTTGTGCAAAATCTTGTGCAAAAACTCTTCCACAAGAGAGCGTTTACGTTGCCATGTGCTTTTGCGCAAGAGCATCCATGGCAGTGTAGATGCTCTCTTGCATAAGAAAGCTCTGATGGCCATTTTAACCATAGGGGATTCTTGCTCAAGAAATTCATGTTGCCTGTCTACACTGGCCTCTTCTGGAAGAGCTCTTGCACAAGAGGACTTATTCCTCATGGGGAGAGGAATAACTCTTCTGGAAGAAGCCTTGTTTTACAATGCTGTACTGTAAATTTACTTCTGGAAGAATGCTCAGGAAGTGTAAAACAGCCAATTTTTTAGACATACCCCATGTGTGGCCATATTTTTTCATAATAAAATCTTCCCATCTTTTTGGAGGTTGGTGCATTAGTTGTTTAAAGTCTCATGAATACCATTTGATGACAGTTGCATTCCATCCATTGTCAGTGAGTCTCTCTATATGCCCGGCCCATCACATTATACTATACCTGCTCACATTAATGATATCCTGCACTCCACCCTGCTGTCTGATCACTTCATGGGGGACTCGGTCATGGATTGAAATTCTCAGAATTCTTCTTTGCATTGCCCTGTCATTGCTGCTTCTCTGTCTTAACCAGTGCCCATGTTTCACTGCCATACAGCATTACTGTTGGGTTGAAGAGGCTGGCAGACTTATTGTCTTGCTGATTTTTTCTTGGAGGTTATCCTTGATAGATCTGAATGCACACCAACCTGCTTTCTTTCTTTGTGAATGTTTACCATCCTGATAATAGCACGTTAATTTCTTAGCCCAAATGGATATGTTGCTCAATTCTTTTATTTTTTCTACCTTGCTTTTTATTTGGGCTTTTCAGAAGGTATCAGACTCAATACACTTTGGTTTTGTGTGGCTAATTTTCAGTCTCACTTGGCTGTTTCTTGTGTTGAGTTCTCATAGCATTTTCTGTAGTTTTATAGTATATTCGGAAACCAACACAATATCATCTGTGAATCTGAGGTGTTTAACTGCTCTCCATGATTTTGATTCCATCTTTCAAATTCATCCTTTTCATTACCATTTCAAGGCAGGCTGTCTCCCCTTATTTCACACCTTTTTAAACTGAGATGTAAAGGGGAGTTTTAATGTTATATCTATAGTGCAGTCACAATTTGCTTACTTTAAAAGTTTGATGTAGTTTGCATTAGTGCCCTTGCTCTTCAAGAGCTTTCAACACTGCTTTGATCTCTATGTTGTCAGATGCTTTTGCATAGTCAATGAAGACAATAAATAAAGACAATTTGATTCCCTTGAACATTCCAATAGGCGGTTTAGAGTGTATGGTCCATTGTGATTAAATTCCTTCAAAAACTTGCCTGTTCTGTTGATTGTTGCTTGCCCAGTCTCTATGACAGTTGGTTTATTATTATTTTGGTGTACAGTATGTAGACATTGAAAACAGGCATTTTGGATGGTCATTCTTAAATTTTCATGATTGCCTTTCTTGTACAGTATAATGGAGTTGGACTTCTTCCAAAAAAATGGTATTGTCTGCATTTCCAAGTAATAGCTAAATCTCTGAGCAAGGGTTTCCTGGAGGTCTTGGACTTTAACTCTTATCATTTTGATTGTGAGTCCATTTTTACCTGGGGGTTTTCCTTCCTCCATTTAGTGAACTGCATGTTGAACACGGAGTAAGAGTATGTGCTCATTGGTCTGTTGAAGCATTGGTACTATGACATTTATTTGAGATGTAAATTGTTCAGTATATAAAATTGTACAGCCTGTTTCCATTCCTTTTCTTTCAATTACTGGGTTTCCATCCCTGTTCTTCAGCTTCCTTACTGTTGACCTGTGCAGTGTTAATTCCCTTTTGCACTTTTGAGGTTTCTGCAATCTTCAGTTGCCTTAAAGATCCTTACATTTTGGTACTTCTCAATGTCCTCTTTTAGTCTTCTTCTTATCAACATGCAGAGGAGGGAATATTCAAGTTTGTCACCCTTCACAGGACTGTCCAAAAAGTTTCAGGACTACAGAACAACTACAAAAGAATTTTTTTTCCAGAAAAAAACATTTTTTGAACTTTATTTTCAATGGAAAAGATTGTGGGAAGCAGGTAACTTACCATCATGCAACATGGTTCAACACACATAGCTTCCATGAGGATGAAAGACACAGTGGTCAATTGTCTTTACACCACTTTTTAAATTTTATTTAATTTATTTATTTATTTATTTATTTATTTATTTATGTATTTATTTTGCCTCTCAGAACCATAACATCCCTCTTCACTGATCCAAGGAATTGGCATGAAGTCATACTGATATCGGGGCATTTCAGATGGGAAAAAGGGTCAGAGGCAAGGCTGAAGATACATATTATCCTTCCTTCAGGTCTAATAGACTTTTTTTGCACCTGGTTCACTTCCTGGTGGAAAATGGGAATCCCAGGAGCAATTGCAATCAATGCGTTGAATTGTCTGGAACAGCTCACAACTGAGAGTACCTACCTTGAGGCAAAAAATGTTCCTTGTCCCCCTATGCCTACTTCCGGCATCCCTGTTCTGAATTCAAAATTTCCTTGCAAAATTGAGATAACAGCAAGTAGGGTCAAATATGAGATGATGAGGATGGCCAGGGTGATGAGGGAAAGGCATAAGTTAATCATGGGTAGCATTCAGATAGGAGAAAGGCTCAGCAGGCAAGAATTTACTTCTAACTGCCATTGCCTTCTCTGGGATATGTGTGTGAAGAGTGTGCTTACAGAGACAATTTTGTTAATTAAAATCTGACTACTAGTTTGTTATTTGTTATGGTGAGTATTATAAGATTTAAACGATTTTTTATTCACTTGAAGTCTTTTTTTAGGTCTTAAATTTTTTCCTGTGACCTAAAAATTATTGTATAAATATAGCATTTTATTCTAACCTACACGATATTGCTTTTGATTCTGGATTTTGAGGCTGGCATTAGTCTCAGACTAACTAATGCAGGGCAAGTTATTCCCTGCCTGAATGTCAGTCACTTGGCAAAGATTCTTAGAGGTTAGTGACCTGATATTATTGATCTGTTCATGGTTGATAACTCTATATTGAAGATCAGCCACAGAAAGGAAGAAAAATATTATGTGGCTCAAAGACTGGGAAGGAAAGGAGCCTCTTCTCTCTGCTACTATTGATCAGGGAGAAAGAGGTATCCCAATTCTCATTGTGGGAGTTATTTTGTGATTCCTTTTTCCCTTCCTTTACTTCCCCACCCCACAAATATCTCTTAATGAATGCCAAACTAGGTCTGGGAAAAATATATTGAAAAATGGAGTTTCATCAGAAATGAAAATTTTCATTGATATATTTTGACTAATTTGTTTCAAAAATAACTTGAAAAAATAACAGAGAAATAGCTGTGTTAGTCTGATCTTCGTAAAACAAACCAAAAAAACCCAGTCATGTAGCACTTTAAAGACTATCAAGTTGGTGTAATAGGTGATGAGCTTTTGTGGGGCAGACTCACGATCTGAAGAAGTGGGTCTGCCCCACGAAAGCTCATCTCCTAATAAACCATCTTGTTAGTCTGTAAGAGCTACATGACTGCTTTTGTGAAAAAAAAATCTCTAAAGGATTTTAATTCATATTTTTTTCCCAAATTTCCATTCTGTAATACAGTGAAACCTTTTTATCCAGCACTCTGTTAGCCAGAAAACTTTGTGAACCGGCATTGCCCCCAGCCACAATACTGTCACATCTTCAGGCGCACAGGCCTGGCTTGGTTTACCATGACTGGCTTAACAATTTTTTATTTAAAAAGTACTAATCATCTTTAACTCAAAATAGAAATGTGAGACCAACTGCCTCACTCTACAAAATTACCAATATTAAAAACTTGAGTTTTACTATTATTGTCAATTGGTTTTTCCTAGGTTGATGGGACCCTCTGATAACCGAAATTTTAGGTAATTTTAGATAACCAGAATGCCCTAATCCCAGAGCATGCTGGATAACACAGTTTTTACTGTAGTATTAAAATCCTTAATTTCACCCTTTCCTTATTAGAGGAAGGGCATGAAAGGGTAACTTTTTCTCTCATTTATTTTTTCTCTTATTAAATTTTGTAAAACTTGAAAGGCGATCCACTTTATTGCATGCTTTAACTTTTTTTCCAGTGGAAAGTGTTACCATCTCTTATTTTAAAATAATTTTTACTTTACTCACTCACTTCAGTTTTTGTGTGGAAAAGGGGGTTTGAAAATACTTTGTGGACAAAACACCCTGTCACTTTGATCTAGTTAGTGGTTTGGTGAATGCTGCTGCTTTTATGATTTCATGGTAATATAGGCTTTAAACTATGTTAAAGCCCATCTGGAGCATTAGAGAGGTATACTTTTTTGTGTTATAAATATTGCTGATTGGGAGGGATTCTGAGAAATTTTAACCAAAATTTAAAAAAAAATCCCATAGTTTGTATTGAAATCCATCCACAATTTTTGGGGGGTTGGAGAAATTGTGTAACCTCCCTCCAACTGAAATTTTAAATACATAAAATAAAAATGATGGTGGCATGGATCAGTGTTCATGGTGACCTTTGTGTCAGTGCCCTGCCTGAGTTGGGGAAGATGATAGCCCAACCAAGAGACCACATTTGGTGATGATGAATATAGGTATGTTGCATATATGCTAAGAAGAATAAAAGTGATTAAGTAAGGCAAGGGAGTATCCCAAGGTGAAAAAGTTTATTTCACTTATAAGCAGAATTGCATCACTGCGGAAGAGTCTGTATGGCCTTCTCTGGCTTGACATAAGCCTGGCTAAGAAGTCCAGGCCTGTTAAAGTCTGATGCTGGCAAGCGTGCAGGTTGGCCTTAGGCTAAAACAAGTGTATGGAAATGTAACTTCTTGCCCCCAGTCATTGGGTAAGGCCTGACCGTAAATCGCTAACAAAATGCTGAAACTGCTAAGTGTGATCATGAATAACAAGCATAGCTAAAATTTCCAGAATCATTACACTATGGTGGCGTGGGCAAAAGCCTCTCAGCAGGCCATATCCGGCCCGCTTTGGGCTTTGATTTGGCCCATGAAGCAAGTCCTAGCACCATCCCCTAAATGGAGTGTGTCCCAAGAGAAAGAGCTCAGCCCCGCCCCTCCTCCTCTTGGGCAGCCTCTGGAGAGGAGACAGCACTGAGGCTGAGGCTCCTCAACAGGGCCAGCCCCGGAGGTACTGCTATCATGACCAGGCGACCAGGGCCATCGCAGGAGACTGGAATTGCTGCTGCCACTGCACCTCTGGGGCAAGCCCCAGGACTCCTGGCCGGGGCCGGCATCAGACCACATGGGCTCAGTAGCAGTGACTCTGGGGCAGGCCCCGGGCCATGGTACCGCACCTCCGGGTCTGTCCTGGGCTCTGTGGGCACTGTAATGGAACCTCTGGGGCTTCTGGGGCCGGCCTGGGGACACATGGCTCCAGGGCATCCTGTGGCTGGGGAGCTTCTGTGGCATCTTGTGGCACCTCTAGGATGGACTATGGCACCTCTGGCCTTTGGGGCCAGAGCCAGGCCACGTAACTGCGGCAGCGGTGCCTACAGCCTCCGGGGTGGCCTGAGGCCACGGTGCTTCTGGGCCAGCCCCTGGACTGCGTGGCCATGGCAGCCGTGTTTTGGGCCTCCAGGACTGCATGTCCGTAGCATCCGAGCCTCCCTCCAGGGCGGCTGGGACTGCATGGCTGCAGCTATTGCTGCAAGGGGGCATGAAGCAAGGTAAGGTTCCCCCTCATGCCCAGACCTCCCCCACCCCAACACTGTCACTTCCCTCCACCCCCCATGACCCAGCACCCTCACCTTGCTCTGACACCTCCTTCTTCTTGCACCCTCTCTCCTGGCCACACACAGCACCCTCCCTTGTTCCTGCTCCCTCCACCTGGCCAGACACCCTACTCCCAGCATGCTTCTGCACCCCAGCTCGCTCCCAGATCCTGCACCCCATCCCTATCCTACTTGCTGGCAGCCCTGCCTCATGCACTTTACCCCTCTTTTTTGTCCCTGCCCCAGAGCCTAAGGAGGTCCATAAAATCCACTAACTCTAGAACCCCAGAAAAATAAATCTGGTCTATGGGAAGCCCTGAACTTCAATTTCTCCCTTCCTTTCCCCTCACCCCATGAGACTGGGGCACCAGGGGAGTGAGGTGTCTCAGTCGCAGCCACATCAGTGAGTGTTGGGGTGTTTTGAAGGAGATTTTTGCTTCTAACTTGTGTGGCCCCCATCTAATTTTGGGGGGTCAATGACCCCTGACCCAAAAAGGATTCCCCACCCCGACATAAAGGAAACATTGAAACCTTTTGTGTTGGACATAATATTTTACTTTTTTAAAATGAAGTTTGATAAACTAACATGTGAAAGATAGAGGGTATGTCTACACTACCCCCTAGTTCAAACTAGGGGGGTAATGTATGCATACCGAACTTGCTAATGAAGCCCGGGATTTGAATTTCCCGGGTTTCATTAGCATAAAGCCGGCGCCGCCATTTTTAAAAGCCGGCTAGTGCGAACCCCGTGCCGCGCGACTACACGCGGCACGGACTAGATAGTTCGAGGCATACAGATAGTTCGGATTAGAAGCCTAATCCGAACTATCTAGTCCGTGCCACGTGTAGTCGCGCGGCACGGGGTTCGCTTTCGCCGGCTTTTAAAAATGGCGGCGCCGGCTTTATGCTAATGAAGCCCGGGAAATTCAAATCCCGGGCTTCATTAGCAAGTTCGGTATGCATACATTACCCCCTAGTTCGAACTAGGGGGGTAGTGTAGACATACCCTAAGTGTTTTAACTGTTTCATCATTTAAATTTTTCTTACTAGCAGCAGCTGCTTCAGAAAATAAGATCACCATACCCAGCAGGGTAGTTCTCAACCCTGCCCCTTCCACCCGAGTCCCTGCCCCTTCCAGGTGGGCCCACAACCACTTCCGAAATTTGTGACGTGCCCCCCCCTTCCAAAATTATTTCCCACCTCTGCACTATGGCTTACAAGAATTTGGGTGACACCACGGGCACATCTTGTGCTTCTCAGAAGAGTTAGCCACAAAAGGGGTAAACAACTTAAGATAATGGTGTAGGTTAGGGTCCAAATAAATTAAGTGAATTGGGCCAGCATATTTGAGATTACTAGAATAGAGAAGTACGTATGGCTGGGACAATATGTGGCACTAAGGGGCATAAGAAACCAAGTCTCACTTTGCTACAAAATGAGCTTTTGCAAACATCTGCTTCGGAAATAGGGAACAGGGTAGACATACAGATCCTGCTCAATGTAACTAGAACCCAAGGCTTGTTTATCTGGTCACACAGTGCAAGACATCTCAACCATGGAAACCAACGGGACAACGAACCTCCTGTCTGGAGCACTGTTGGGGACAACAAGTGAATTGTAAGTGAATCAATCTTAATCTGTAACAAAAATGGTGGTTGAAACTTGTGTTATAACTTGTGCTGTGTTTACTTTTATTGCCTTGCTTATGTCTTTTATACTGTCTATAGGAATTGTACAACTGTATGGATGGCTGTAATTGCTTAAGCTTTTCAATAAATAGGGAAGTAGTTAAGTTTCACTCTCTGTCTGGTGTGTTCTGATTTCCCGCAGATCTAAAAATACACTGAACGACACGACAATTGCTCAGTGCAAAATTTTCATAGTTATTTTTTTTCATGGAAGCTTTGGGTCAACTGAAACTTTTTGCCAGTTTGTGTTGAATTTTTCCAAATTGTTTCAGCCAACTCCACTTAATCTCCGCCCCAAAGAAACATCCCAAATATTTTGTTTCAATATTGTCTAAACTAAATGCTTTTGATATTTTAATCAAAATGATGTTGGTTTTGATTTCACTTCAATATTATTAAAATATTATTAAAAATTAATGAGAAACATTGCAAATTAAACATTTTTGACCTAGGTGTTTTTCAATTCAGTTAACAAACTAAAAAATCAATTATTCACACAGCTCTTTCCCCACCCCATCTTCAAAAATAATACATTTAAATACAACAACTACAATAACTGCTATATAGCTGCTGGGGTGAAAGAAGAAGAGTTCAGACAGACAAGTTCCTGCCTTCCTGAGCTCTGCCCATCCTGATTTTTGTGACCATATGCTTCCTTGTCTGCAGTAACTATACCAATGGTAATGCAGCAGCCAAATATTACCTCAATGTGCCATCAAATACTAACCCTTACCTTACTACCCACACCCAACAAAAAAAGTCTGGGTAAAAAGATATGCATTCCACATGCCCTGGAGGTAGTCAAATTTCCTATTTTAAATAAAACCAGCAGTGCAAGAATGGGAAAATAATCCAAAACAGTGAATTTCTCTTGGAAAACATCCTGCTAGAGGTTCATTTGCTTTTTATATTATGAATGTCTCTGTTGACTGCAGCTGTGGCAGGACAGCATAGTGATAGAAGCTGTATTTCAAATAGGCAGGTCCCTGGCCATTTATTGACCAGTGCTCCAGTAAACTTAATTTCAAAGACTCTTGAGTGTACCCAGTGGCTTGACGTCCTCTTCTGTATTTAGCTCCCCTCTCCAATCTAACTTTGGTTCATTCCACTTTCAACTAGTTTATGCCTCCTTCCTCATAAAGAAATAGTAGGCAGTTTGAACTTCTACATCTGTCTCCAGAAGAAAATGTTTTGCTCTATCTGTGCCATCAAAACCCTATTGAACCCAGGAAGAGAATGTAGCTCAAAGATTGTAAACCCTTCAGGGCTTGTAATTTGTCTGCTTCAGTATTTTTATAGTTGTGGTACTAAATAAATAGTAATACACTTTAATCTGTGCTTAATTTTTGTCAGGGCTGATCCCTGGCCCCTCTAGGTTTGGCAGTTCATAATCCTGGTATCTCTAGGCTTCCTGCATCAATTACAAATGTAAAAAAAAAAACCTGCCTGCACCCCAGCACCTTTGTTGTTACAACCTGAGCACTGCCCCACAGCAGGAAGTGTTGAAGATCTTCTGAGTCAAAATTTAAAAAGTGAGCAGGTATATTCATGAAGCTCAGGCATACCATCAGCATAATTCCCACTTTATTTCTCTATGTCATAATGGCTTTTTATTAGTATCTTGATACAGCAATTAACAACCATAAAAAGCTTTTTCTACACTGCTTAGCAAGTGATGCACCTCAAACTTTGTTGACAAAATTCAGACAATCATTGAAGTTGGTTCAACTCCATTTTATCTAAAAAAGACAATTCCTTCAGTGAGATGGATTAAATGCCATGTTGTAGCTGTGCTAAAATCTGGAAAATGCTACAAATTACAGCAATTCCGACTAACTTGGAAACTCATAAGTACCAGTCATATGCAAAGAATCAAAGCAACTTTCCCATGTTTACAACAGTTTCTCATACCAATCTGTCTGTACCCAGTGTAATATTGGAAAACAAGATGTCTTACAACACTGTAACTTTTCCCTTGCTGGTAATAATCCTGCCTTTCAAGTTCTTTAGCAGATTGGAAACAGAGTAATAATACTGCTGGCCACTTTGCAATGACAGCTGGGTGAAGTCATTGTAAACACTGAAGATTACTTTCCATATGGCAAGAATTTCCAACTGCTTATTTGATGCTCATTTGTGTACTCTCATTAGTACCCAGAGCTGCATAACATTATTTAATATGATTGCTTGTTTAGAAATTCTTTTGTATTAGATGGCCCTGTAGTATATTATATCTAGAGATAGATCTAAGTCATACCAGTTGGATCCAGATGTGGATTTTGTAAAGCAAAGTTGAAAGGTTTTCAAATCTGGATTTTCTCCCCATCTCTTTATAGAGACCGAACGCATATACAAAATTCAGATATAAATTCAAATTAATTTTTCGAATTTCAGATCCAACCTCTGACCTTTGCCCATGAAGAACTATATCAAATTCTATCCAAAAATGATATGCTGGATTTTGAAAGAAATATATGTAATGCTCCTTTTGGCACTTACTGAGTAACTCTATGATGTGTGAACAGGCGAGAGGTACCTCATAGGCTTGGGGCCGTCCTAAGTTTCTATTGCCTGGTCTTGTTTTATGGTGCTGTTGGTAGATGGTGCCACACTTGGATTCACAAATAATGTAAATTCACACAAGCAATCAAATTAAAAACATTAATTAGAAACATCATGTGAGGATTTGATTGAAAAGAGACATGCAAACAAGAAAAAATATTATGTGGTTAATGTCAATAATGCATTTAAATGACTAAAAGCTATGCCAGCAAGAACAGTAGTTCACATGACCACACACTCCCCGATGCTTGTAACCAAATTCCCTCTCCCTCCTAAAATCTGTTCTCCGTGGACTCTGTTGAAAATGGAGCATGAGACTAGGAAAAACAGGGTTTTAATACTAGAATGCACGGTTCCCTCTGTAGCCTTTGGAAAGTCACTCAACATTGCTGGGCCTGATTCTCAAATGTTCTGCTTCCTGTAGTTCTCTTTGAGCATAGTGAATACAAAGTATATCAGGAATGCAAACATTTTGATTTGGTTTCCATTTACACCCACTTTGTTCCAGTGTAAATGCTTACATAATTTGCAAAGGTATGGAAAATAGAAGGATAACCTTTCTCCAGTTTCTTCTTCTATAACATGAGAATTAGTAATTATCTGTATGAAAACTATAATTAAGCAGTATAGTTGTTATGGAGAACAATTATTATTGGTACAACAGGTTTCGACGAAGAATTTACATTAGTCTTACTTTTTTTCTCCAGTCATTATTAGTAATACAATAAAAATGGTCTGAAACTCAGATCTCTGATAGGCCACCAGACATTCAAATAAAATCCATTGTAGAACTACTTTCCTTACTATGTAGCCAGGTTACCTGAGTCACTATAATGTTGAATAGTCCACAAAATAAATAATTCAGGAACACTTCAGCATAACCCCAGCAACAACTCAACTTTTGAGCCCAGTTCTATGTCTATGAACTGTCATGACAGCTGCATTCCTCTGGGACAGTGTAGATAAGAAAGCCCAGGGCAAAATATGTGTGAACTAGGGGCAAACCATGCTCCAAGGAACCCAGCAATGAAATGAATTTTCAGAGATCAGACAAATCCTGAATCTTACTGTCTTTACAAAATATTGTATACCCTTTTGAACAAGTCTTTCCACCATAGGGTCCTTCTACTCTAAACTGCTACCACAACAAGCAGTTTACAGTAGATAAACAATTAATAACATAAATAAATAAAGACATATCAAAACCTCTAACCAAATTTTTACTTCCCCAAAAGAGAAGTGCTACTAGGGGCTTTATGACTTAATGTCAAAGACATTAAGATCCTATAGTATGGATCCCTGAAGTTTCCACTCGAGTGGAAGGTTGACCTAAGATACACAACTC
Source organism: Pelodiscus sinensis (assembly GCF_052426305.1). Lineage (NCBI taxonomy): Eukaryota > Metazoa > Chordata > Testudines > Trionychidae > Pelodiscus > Pelodiscus sinensis. The sequence goes on from NC_143052.1 coordinate 224,884,298, forward strand.
CAGCTACATTAATTACGTAACTGGAGTTGACGTATTTTCAATCGCTGTCCACCCAGCAGGAGATGAACGAACAGGAGCAAACATTCCTGTTGGCTTCCCTTATTCCTCATGAGGAGCAGGAGTATTGACACCGATGTGAGCTTTCTAAGTTCAAGTTAGCAACTCTTCACTACACCTGCTTAATGAAACCCTGAAAGATCAACTGTGGCAGCGTCAGTCTTCTGCATAGTGTACATGGCCTGAGATCAAGGTTCTCTCTATGCTGTGCACCTGCGTGGCCATACACAAAACATTTTAGGCCTCACTGCCTCACCCACGGCACTGTACAGAAGCACTCATCCCCACTCACTGTCCTGCTGGACTGGAAGGTGAGAGGTGGTGGTGGTGGCGGCTTGGTGCAGGTCGAAATAAGATAAACAAATTGAGCTACGCAATTTGCGTATCTTATTTCAAAGTTATTTCAGAATAGCTTATTTAATAATTTGGCACTGACTACACAGCACCAAATTTCAAAATAACCCTCTGTTCTAAAATGTCCCTTACTTCTTGTGGAATGAGGTTTACAGGGACATCAGAAAAGCAAGCTGAAATAACATGCTTGCTGTGAAGACGCAGGATAACTGAAGTAATCCTGAAAGAGCACTGAAGTGTAGACATAGCCTTATGGTCCTTCTGCTCTTAGGGTATGTCTTAGGGTATGTTTTTCTTTCGAAAGAAGATATGCAAATTTGGCAGTAATTTGAATATCTTCTTCTGATCGCTTTTTCAAAAGAGTTGTTTTTTTAAAAAGCAAGCAGTTTAGACTTGGTTCTTTCAAAAACCCCACCTCTCCCCTTTTTTTAAAGAACCTGTAAACCTCAATTTTTAAGGAAGAAGTTTCTTTTGAAAAAAAGGGTTGTTGTTTTTTGAAAGAACCGCATCTAAACTGCTTGTTATTTCAAAAAAACTCTTTTGAAAAAGCAATCAGAAGAAGATATGCAAATTACTGCCAAATTTGCATATCTTCTTTCGAAAGAAAAAATGTAGTCTAGACATACCCTTAGGCTATGTGTAGACTACACTGAAGTGCCAAAAGAGAATATGCAGATTCTGTGGGAATTTGCATATCTTCTTCTGATCTCACTTTCGAAAAGTAGAGCTTTTGAAAGTGAAAGTAGTTGGGACGTGTCTTTTTCGGCAACCCTCCCCTTTTCGAAAAGCCGCTCTTTCTCAAAAAATTAGGTTTTCCGCTTTCCAAAGTGAGATCAGAAGAAGATATGCAAATTCCACAAGATATGCAAATTCCTCTTTCGGCACTGTGGCATAGTCTAGATGAGCCCTAAGTGCTGTTTCTCTCAGGTGAAACATGATGCCAAAAGCTGGTTCTAGCAGGCAGCTGAGGGAGCAACAGTGGCATAGCATATTTTAATTAAAATATTTCAAGAATCTTTCCACCTGTTTAACCTATCAACTTCCTAGGATGTCACGTGTACCTAAATGTGCTGATCTGTAATTAGCATATTGTAACCCATGTTCCAACAAGTGATCGCCTACCCTTTTATACCATTTTGGGCTTTAGGAGTTTCTGGTGATCCTTCCCCATAACCACCATTTTGGTGTGCTAATATTCAAATATTTAATAACATCGGTAATGGGGCAAAGTCTTAATAGTATTGGGGAAAATAGAACAAAAATAAAGCTGTCAATATGCAAAAAAACCCACAAACTCTTTGCTGTTTATGGTGGTGCATGATACAATAAAGTCATTTGAAAACTTGGGAAATGTTATTGCTAAAAGACTTCATTTTACTGCTTTATCCAAATATCAGTTACTCTTTTTTTAAACAAATATCTTTATTATTTTATTTAATGAACCATTTTAACCTGCAATAGACTGTGTTCTTTAAACTGGATCTTTGTATTTATATATCACATGTACGGAACAACATAAGATGTATGTAATATCTGTTTCATTTCTCATGAGCTATCCAAGCACACTACAAAGAAAGAGTTTAAAGAAAATAAAAATGCAACAGCTCTGATTTAAATAAATCCAAAATACTAAAAATAAATATTTTTCTTTCCATTTCCTTATTCCCCATTTCTATTAATTTACTTTCCTTTAGTTCCATAACACTTTGTCTATGTGTGGAAGAGAGAGACAATGAAAATGGAGTTACTTTAGGTAAATGAAGAGTACAGCCTTATTCCATGTCTCATGAATTTATCAATTGAAATAACAATTCTGCTGGATAATCGATATATAGAATGCAAGAGATATTTAAGGTTGTCAGGTAAGCTCAGGAAAACACCCCACTTCACAATCCCAAGCTTAACTGAGCAGATTGCAATTTGATAGATTTCATTTATATCTTGCAGAACAGAGTTTTCTTCACATTCACTGATCCATGTTCTCCTCTCCACATGTTCCCTCTATCAATCAAATAACCACCAAGAAAAACCACAGATGACAGTAGAATCTAGCTATATGTTCCATCTTTGGCAGCTGTCCCTATGTTTTCTTCTGTTTCTGAACAGTTCACACTTGTAGTGTATCTAAATCTTCAATGTTCCAGACCATCTGGTGTGAGCTTTGTCAGGATTGCATACATTTTCTGAATTCTGTGTTCCACTTGAAAAAGTAGTCTGATAAGATAATATATATTTTTAAAGAATGAGTTAAAATAATAAATAGTTAGCTAACATGAAGTAAAATGGTGGTACACATGGGTGGGGCTGAAACTTCAGGACACCATGATTATGGATGCAGGTTTTTTTTACAAGTTCTCATAGAAGCTATAGTTATAATATGGTTCCACTTTGAGATCTTAGAGAAAATGATATGGGATCCAGCAGGTATGAAAATGCATATGCTTAGTCTCTTGGATAATCTGTGATCTTGGTAATACAAGATTGGCATAGCTGATCAAATCAATTTTCATAAGATACACAGTGCCCACTACTCTTGAAGTTCCCTTCTTTTATTCATATTTTCTTCAAGCTATGTTTTCTGTCGAGCTAAGCTTCTAGCTTTTGGCTTATTTACTTTACTATTAGGCCTCAACCCTGAAAACTACACTTGTAGCAGATTTTACATACAAGTAGTCCCATCAGGATAAGAACAGAGCAAAGCTGGGGCCTACTTAATAACTTCTTTTTAAGCTACAGAAACATCACATGCGGATTGTTGTTCATATTGTTGTCACATTGTTATTGTATATGTGCCTGCTGCTTTTGACAGGTTTACTTTATAAAAACATTATAAATAAATAAATACACAGATATACAAGTATGAACATATTTGCACTCAGATATGTATTTACAAAACAACTGTCTCTGATTTTTCTGTTGGGGAAATCCATGCCCTGATAGATTTTACTAATACATCAATGTAAACACTATTAATAATTACTGATTTAAATAACCTGTTCTGGGAAGACAATTTACCACAAGGACCACACTTTTCCATTACTTTATACAGTGGCTTTTTCTGTTTTCAGAAACTGTTTATTAAAAATGGACTGCAAAAACAGACAATATCTTTATCTGTGTAAATTAGGAGGTGTCAATCTTTAGTTTTTCTCAGTTCCGTGTTTAATTTTATTGTTTGTGAATTCATTCTACTGATGTATTCTCTTGTACTCTATTTTACTTAATGTTGAAATTTCCAGTCATCCTGTCTTTTGGTAAATCATCCTGTGGTTTTTTCCCCCATCCCTTTATTTGATTTTTGAAACTGTGTTCCAACCTAATTTATTTGTCAATATATTCTTTCAAAATATTAGCTATTTCTGTATTTCCAAATGTGCATACATAACTATTCTGATTCTCCTCTCAGGACCAGTTTTTTCATTGTGGGATTCTTTTAATTTACTTCAGATCCAGAGTTAATACTGACAGATAAATTGATCCTGAAATTTGAACATATTTTTTTCCAAAACCACACATTTGCACACACCATAAGCACTCTTTTCTTATATTAACAGACTATGGGGAGTATCTGTCTGTCTGATACATACACAGAGTAAAACACTAATCTATTTTTCAAACAAGAATTTTTAAAAGAGAATTACAGGTTGTACTTCTCTTAACCGCAACTCGCTAGTCCAGCAACATCCATGGTCTGGCATGGATGTTCCTGGAACTCAGAGCCCAAGAATAGGGGTGGCCTGGTGGTAAGGCAGGAGCACTGTAGGGGTGTATGGCATCTCAGCTGGGATCTTAGTGTTGGCGGAAGGGCAGGTGGCACAGCCAGGAGCTCTAACCCTAGCCAGGGAGCTGTGGCCCTGGGCCCAGCTGTGAAGCTCCTTTCCCAGCTCCGTTCTGGACCCAGAATGCAGGGAGCTCTAGCCCCCGCCCCAGGAAGCTCCAGCCCCGGCCCCAGTTGTGAGGCCCCAGCCCTAGACATCCAAGGCCAAGCAGCTGAAGAGTGGCCTGTAGAGCTCTGGCCCCAGCTGCAGAACTCCAGCCATGGTGCCCCAGTCCCACTAGCAGCAAGACAGCAAAAGCTAATGAGCCCCCGGGAGCTAGGGCAGCAGCGGAGCCAGGCTGGAGCCGGTGGTAGTGGGGCAACATAGACCATGAGGAGAAGGACCTCCCCTGGTCTGGCAAACCCCCTTATTCAGGACCAGTCAGCTCCTGAGGATGCTGGACCAGGGAGGTCCAACCTATACTAAGGCTGTTTTTTAATTTTTTTTTTCAAGGAAAAAACCCTTCAAAACCAACAGATAAACAAACAAAAACACTCAAGGGTAGTTTAATATCACAGGGCTTTGAAATTCCTCTTATTTGGTTAGTAATTAATTAGGAATAATAAATGTAATTTAAATAATCTGGAATTGTTTGGCTATAAAGTCACTATAATGACTTGTCCCACAGCAGAAAATCCTTTCTTTCTGCACCTTAGAAAGTCCTTAGGAAATCCTCTCTCTTCTATAATCCTTTAAGAGCTCTGAAGCTAAGGAAAGGCCTTTGTCCTGGACCCACCTGACTTTTAGGCACATAGAAAATCATAGAAGTAACACTGTGATCCCAAAAGCCTATTATCCTTGTACAGTGAATGGGGAAAGGTAGGCAGCAAATATCGGTATCCACAAAAGCTAGTACTCTATGTGGTAGCTGCCTAAACTATCCACTAACAGATGCACATGAGAGGGGTGTATTCTAAGCCCCTTTTGTCATAGAATTATGTGCCTAAATCTGGGCTGCAAGGCATTCCCTATTCCTGGTTGTGGTCCACAGCAGGGAATCCTCTCTTCAAGTCAGGTGATTTTTGTCACTTAAATTGGTTTTTGCAAGAATGAGTAAGTCACCTGCCTGGGAAGACACAAAACGGACAGGATGAGACCTCCATTATAAATTTCAGCCTAGTGGTGAGTGTATTCAAACAGGATGTCAGAAAAAGGATTAAAACAGGTGTGTCCTACCTGTAAGGTGCATGCTCCAAGTATAAGGCTATGGGTTAGGTTTATTCTGATGTGGTTCAGCACTTGATTGATTTTCTCTTGTTTAAGCTATTCCACCTCAATAAAACTATTCGATAGTTAAATATTAATTGGCTGAGAATCTCTGTCAGGGGGGAACTGAAGAGAAGTGTCCCATAGCCTCAAAGGATGTCCTAACCACTGGACTGAAGGTTATATGGGAAGCCAGTGCTTCTTTCTGGCTGATGTGCGCAGAGTTAAGTGGCCCCTACGCATGGCTATCGGATCAGACTTTTCAGGTAAAATAGGAAAAGGAAAGCCTATCTTTTCTCAATTTGTGGATTGCTCAGGGGCTTACATCTGAGATAGACTAAGAGGGTGCCTGGAGTGAAATCACACAGCACATACCCAGAGGCAGAAGCATAGATGTCTGGGGATCGTTTAACAGCAAAAACTTGAGACATCTACACATAGTTAGTCAACAGCCTTCAGGAGGTGCTATGTATTGCAGTGGTGCTTAAATCTGGGCTTTAGCAACCCAGGAGACTTTGTGTCCTCCTCAATTGTAGTGTTCCTAAGGTGCCTTGGGACACCTCCCTCTTGCACACAGCTTTGAGGAAGGGGGTACACTGGTAACTTACATTGGCATAGCTATGTCTCTAAGGGTATGTCTAGACTCCATCCCTCTGTCGGCAGAGGGATGTAGATTAGGCAGGTCGACATTGCAAATGAGGCAGGGATTTAAATATCCCGTGCCTAATTTGCATAAAAATGGCCACCGTGTTGTGCCAACTCAGCATTTTGTCGGCAAAAAGTGGCAGTTTAGAGGGGGATCTGTCGAGAAAGAAAGCCTTTTTCGACAGATCCTGTAAACCTCCTTGCAGGAGGCATAAGGGATCTGTCGAAAAAGGCTTTCTTTCTCGACAGATCCCCCTCTAGACTGCCGCCTTTGCAGACAAAGTGCTGAGTTGGCAAAACGTGGCGGCCATTTTTATGAAAATTAGGTGGTTTAAATATTTAAATCCCTGCCTCATTTTCAATGTCGACCTGCCTAATCTACATCTTTCTGCCGACAGAGGGATGCAGTCTAGACATACCCTAAGGGTGCCTCTACACAGCAACATTATTTCAGAATAATGACCGTTATTCCAAACTAACAATTCAAGTTTCTTTACAGCAATTCGGTTATTTCGAAATAATTTTGAAATAACCGATGGCTTATTTTGAAATCAGTAAACCTCATTCCACAAAAAATAATGCTTATTCCAAAATTAGTTTTTTTTTCAGAGTAGCAGTAGTCTGGGTGCTTCACTGCTGCTGTTTCGAAATAGCTCCTCCTCAGAAAATATTCCAAAATAGCTTATTTCAAAATAAGCAAGCTGTGTAGATGTACCCTAAGGAATTTGAAAAATCTACATGTCTGAGAGATGTAGATATGCCAACCTAACCCACAGTGTACAGAAGTTGGACAACAAAAGAATTATTCAGTTGATGTAGCAACTGCCTCTTGGGGAGGTGGATTGCCTACATGGATGGGATAAACAAACCCATCGACATAGGTAGTGTCTACATTGAAATGCAACAACAGTGCAAGTATAACCCTGCAGCTCTGCTTCTGTGATGGTTTAAATATAGGCACTCCTAAAGTCTCTGTGCTAGGATAGCACTTACACCCAGATTTATATGTTGCTGCACTCAGCATTCAGTTGCTGATTTAGGATCCTGAATCTCACTTTCAAAAGGAACATAGGCTATGTCTACAGTGTGACAAAAAAATCATGGCTGTGTAGACATTAGGACTCACAGAGTCCCACAACCCAGGCTCCAGCCTGGGCCAGAATGGTTACACTGAAATTTTGTAGCCTTGCAACCAGATCCCAAGTCTCCTAACACAGGTCAGCATTTGGGAGTTTTATTGCATTTTAGACATGACCTTTTGTACTTAAAGTCTAGATCCCATCAACTATCCATGGGATTTAGATTCCTAAATACCTAACTCTTTCATGAACTAGAACTCAGCAGATTAAAGTTATGCAGATACACATTCTATGCAGCATCAGAGTCTAAAGAAAGAAACAGAAACAAATATTTGCTGGATAGCAGCTAAGTGAAGAGCAACTCTTCTCAGTCATCCTGCAACTTTATCTGAGCTCTCATAGGATAAGTGTACTACAGACGTGGATTAAAGTTTCATGGGATCCTGAGCCTGAACAAGTGGGGGGCCTTCTCTCCCCTCATTCTGCCTACAGGTCCTGCCTTGTTCCACCCCTTTCTCCCATGGTCCTTCCATTTTCAACCTACAGTCAACCCTATTTTACCTATAAAATTGTGGAGTAGATAGTAAGGCTTAGGCTGGAGACTGGGCTCTGGGACCCTCTGGGACCCTTCTCAAACAGAGGGTCCTAGAGATTGGGCTAGCCCTAACATTTACACTAGAATGTTACACCTCCGCCACATGAACCCTATAAACTAGAATCAGCTGACATGACACAGTTGTGTAATTGCTGTGCAGAAATACCCTTACAATCTTGCTGAAGTAAATAGAAACAAAAAACAGGACTATGTAGCACTTTAAAGACTAACAAGATGGTTTATTAGTCTTTAAAGTGCTACATAGTCCTGTTTTTTGTTTCAGCTAGACCAGACTAACACGGCTACATATCTATTACTATTCTGAAGTAAATAGGGATTCATGTATACACATGGGCTTCATCTAGACTGTCATGATTTTGCAGAAATACTTTTAACGGAAAAGTTTTTTTGTTAAAAGTATTTCCACAAAAGCACGTATAGATTGGCAAGTGCCTTTGCGCAAAAGATTTGCTTTTGTGCAAAAGCATCCATGGCCAGTCTAGACACTATTTTGTGCAAAGAAGCCTCAATCGCCATTTTAGCCATCAGGGCGTTTTTGCGCAAAACAGTTCTTCCCTGTCTACACTGGCCTTCTTGCGCAAGTATTCTTGCACAAGAGGGCTTTTCCCCGAGTGGGAGCGTGAAAGTATTTGCGCAAGAAGCACTGATTTTGTACATTACAAAGTCAGTGCTCTTGCGCAAATTCAAGCGGCCAGTGTAGACAGCTGGCAAGTTTTTGCGCAAAAGCAACTACTTTTGCACAAAATCTTGCCAGTCTAGACCCACCCATTCCGTTTCTTGATTTGGCCCCTATTTCATTCAAATCATCTTTAAAGAAAGCCTCAGAACTTTGCCCACATCTTTCAATTTTTCATTTGTTCTGTCAGCTGTCACTTTTTGTTTTCCCCATAATTCCAAACCCTTGTCTGAACTCACTTCATTAGTGATATGATATAATCATGCCATATTTATTTTCTCTTTAGTGATATTTCACCAAAAATATTTGGCTGTCTGAGAGTTATTCCCTTCTCACAGAAAGCAATGTTATCCCTTCAGACTTCCCATAGCACCAATCTATATTTTTCTTTCTTCCTTGAATAAGATACAGGCAATCCCTGGGTTACGTACAAGATAGGGACTGTAGGTTTGTTCTTAAGTTGAATCTGTATGTAAGTTGGAACTGGCGTCCAGATTCAGCCGCTGCTGAAACTGACCAGCGGCTGACTATAGGAAGCCCGAGGCAGAGGTGCTCTGCCCCGGGCTTCCTGGAATCAGCCGCTGATCAGTTTCAAGAGTGGCTGAATCTGGACGCCTGGGACAGAGCAGCTGGGGCGCTGATGGGTAGGTCCCCTCAGCGCAGCACCCCAGCTGCTCTACCCCAGGCGTCCCCAAGTCAGCTGGTGCTGAAACTGATCAGCGGCTGATTCCAGTTTCAGCAGCAGCTGGCTTGGGGACACCTGAGGCAGAGCAGCTGGTGCTCCTCGGCGCTACTGGAGCAACCCAGCAGTACCCCAGCTGCTCTTCCCCAGGCGTCCTGATTCAGCCGCTGCTGAAACTGACCAGCAGCGGCTGAATCAGGATGCCTAGGGCAGAGCAGCTGGGGTGCTGCCGGGTTGGTCCAGTAGCGCCGAGAGTGGCTTTGCGGGACCAACCGACAGCTCTCCAGCTGCTCTACCACAGGCGTCCCCGAGAAAAGCCTGGTCTGCTGGGGGGGGGGGTGCACTAGCTGTGCCCACCCCAAAAAGCAGACCAGGGAGACGCGGGCGGCGGGACCAAGACGCGCCGCGGTCCCGCCGCCTGGGTCCTCCGCGGTTTTGCTCCGCGTCTCCCTAATCTGCTGGGGGGCCCCCCAGCAGACCTGGGAGACGCAGAGCAAAGCCGCGAAGAACCAGGGCGGGGGGACCAACCAGACGCGCTGCGGAGCAGATGCGCAGACCAGGGAGACGCGGCCAGACCGACCAAACGTGCAGACCAGGGAGACGCGGAGCAGCTTTTCTCGCCCCGGAGGATGCGGGCAGCAGGACCGCGGCATGTCTGGGCGGTCCTGCCGCCCGTGTCCTCCGGGGCGAGAAAAGCCCCGTTCGTAAGTACGGATCCGATGTAAGTTGGATCCGCGTAACCCGGGGACTGCCTGTATTTCCTATTCCTCTCCCCAAAACAATCACATTAAATGAAAGCTTTGCCCTAACATCTTCTTCTTCTAAACATGCTATTGGCTTTGAAGGCCAATGAAAGTTGCAATCTGCCACAAAATATGTCCCACTGTTTTCATGTTAGCTTAAAACATGAGATGAATATTAAAGAAAAATTGGAGATGGTTCGTCAGAATGGATTTAATAAAATTTTAGCAATTAATCTTGTTAATCAGCTTTCATTTATGAGGGGGATTTGATATATCTGCTGGGTGCAATGTATTACTTATTTATTATTGATTTTATTGTTTTCAAAATATATTTTCAAATTAGATTGTATGAAACATTTGAAGAGAATATGCGGTCTGGGAGAAAGGAGGAGGGACACTAACTACAAGTTCTGGATACAATCAGAACATAGTTCTTGTCTCACAGATTTTTCACAGGAAGAATTTGATGTCTTCATACAAGAAATTTCCTTATCTGTACCTCCCAGCCCTCTCTGATGCTTACTGCTCATTTCAGCTACTTCATGGGCCAGAATCACTCCAACTGGTATAGACCCCGAGCAAGACTCTGGGCAGTGAGTAGTTTGCCTGGATGGGAACTGTTGTGATGTTATGCACCAACAAATTTTCCTCTATCAAGGGGCATTCCACCAACCAATGCAGATACTTCAGTGTTTGTTGCAGGCAGGATAACTAGATGCTCATATTTTTCCATACATTTTTAAGACCATTGTTTAGTTGAAATCTTTCAATTACTATTGATCATTTTCAAGATAAGATGTTTTCATGGAATATGAAAATAATTTTGTGACAGAAAAAATGAGCCAAGTTCCCTGTAGCTACTTTGTAATTAACCATATACTGTAAGCAGCAGTCATAATCCTGGCCAGTTATGCCACTTTTCATCTCAGGAGTGCATGTGACTGATTAGATGATTCTATTTATACTTCCATTGAGAAGATTTAATCCTATTCTTTTTGTCTTCTCATCCCTCATACTTGAAGCCAGATCTTCAGTGGCTGGAAATCATGTAGTTCCATTGATTACAGTGCAGCTATGTCAATTCACATCACATAAAGATCTAGCCCATCATTATCACTAGCTCTAAAAGAAATCAAGAAATCAAGAAGAGAGCAAACAGAAGCAGCAGCAAAGTGCTTAGCAAAAGAACAGAGGGAATTTCCTGGAGTGCACAACCCTCTGTCTAGCAGTGAAGTCAGGAAAGTTATCTCAGATGATTATATGCATTGCAGTTATAGCTGAGTCAGTTCCAGGACATGAGAGAGACAAGGTGCATGAGTTATTACACCTCCGATTATTGGAATTTTATTTCTGCTATCAAGAAAAATCCACACTGTGCTACCTGTACTTTATGTAAAAAAGATATGAGTAGAAGTAAGGTACTTGTAAAATTGAGCACTACTCCTAAGCAGCTCAATATGAGTTCCCTTTCAGCAATTCTACCGCAGCTTCCCATATTTCAGAAATAGTAGGGTGTGATATAGAAGATCAGTCTTGGAAAAATGAAAGTAATAATGTGGTAGACTGAATTGCTCTCTCAGGCACACTCTTTGTGCTATAGGTTATGTGATGCATTTTCAATTCCATGCCCTTGTTCCAAATTTTGTTTCCTTTTCCATTCCTCCACAGAAGTGGTGGGCAACCTGCAGCCTGTGGGTCACACGCAGACTATTGGGATTCTATGTGTGGCCTGAGAGAATTTTATTTATTGTTGCCCCTGCTTCCAGATGGGCAGATTCCAGTAGTTTCTGCCTGGATTGTTCTTTTTCCCTTTTTACTAAAGTGGCATACACGTAAAGCAAGGGCAAATGAAATGATGTGCATGCTGATTACACGCAACATTGACTGTAACAGTCATGTACTACCTCTGCATCCAATCAAAGTGCTGCTATGATTCAGTTGGCACATCCCACCAATTCTAGGTATGTAAGTATAGTTAGCAAAACTACCCTATGACAGGAGTCCATCCTGGTTATGACAGTCTTGTGGCCCTCTGAGATGAAGGAAGGCCTTGTTTCCTAGTCTAGGTTGCCCATCACTGCGCTATAGTAATAAACCCCAACAGAAGTTGTGAGTATAACAATGCTAGATGGCTAAATCCTGGGGCAGATAGTTCACTGGTGTAAATTGGCACAGCTACATGGAACACAGCAGACTTAAATGATGTCAGTGGAGCTATGGCAGTTTATGCCACCTGGGGATCATATTTTCGGTCCTTTATACTTAAGGTATATTTGGGAACTAGTGGGCACTCTGTCTCCCAACATCGTTACCAAAAATGCTTCTCCCTTTATACCCACAAAGGGTTAAAAATCCAGCCAGAAATGTAGATACAAAGATGTGGCACAGTCATGCCAGGGCCCATGAAGGACTACTTAATGGCTGACAAAAAGGCATGCAGAGATGTAAAAGCAAAGGCTCAGGTTAGATGCACAGCACAGCTTGAGCACAGGTTTTCTGCACAGCAGTAAGTACTTGCTTCACGTTCCTTGGAACAGGGAGGACATCAGAGTTTAGCAAAACGCATTGTTTGGATGGCAGATATCACTAATGATCACAAGAGTACCAGCTCCTGCTACATTACTGACATCACAGCCTGACTCTCCTGACTGGTACCTGGTGATGAAGTCCAGAACTCCTTTGGAAAATTGCATGGCTTAGTGGGGTCCTGCCATTGGACCCCATGAGCAGCTGAGCAGGACAACTTTCTCCATGGTGTTCTCCATATTGACCCCTCCCCATGATGCCTCTATCCTCATTCCTCAGCACTAAGTGCACAGCAAATAGGAGAAAAGGGACAATCACACAAGGAAAGAGAAGAAGGAAAACCGAAGTGGTAGGGGGCTTCTGTCTAATATATGGTTTCTCTGTTTGCGCTTGTTCATTCATTGTTTTTCTTTTCTTTAAGGTTCTGTTGTAACCAGCATTTTAGTGTGATAACGGCACCTGACTTGCCCGGGATTGGGTTGCATTTTCCTAATATATGTTTACAAATAAAGCTTTTGATTTAATCAAAAAGTGCATTGTTATCACTGCATCACATTCTCTGGTATCCTAAAGGTTAAGCATTTCAGTGCCAAAGTCCCTTTATGAATTTGAGCCTATGCCATAAATAGGGAGCAAGCTAACCTGCAAAATTCTTTGGTAACTCACTATCCTTACTGCATAATACCTTTATTTTTCAAAACAATGAAAGGGTAGCATTCTCAAAGTATTTGGCAGACACTGCATAAACACATTCCATAAATAAGACTCAACTCCTATATATTATTTTAAAAATGTACCATTGATTCTTGGATAATATTGCAGCCACGTTGAATAGCTTGTGTGCTGGTTTTGTGTCTCTCCTTCCCTAATCCTCAAACCCCAATTTTATGCATAATAATAATGGGAGTGGATTCCCCAGGGAAACTGGGAATGGGGTATAAGTCCTTCATTTGTTGCTCATTAGTTTTTGTCCAGCAGCTCCTGAAAGCTGTTAACTAACACTTAGTGACCTACATGAAGAGTAGGTGACTTCAGCCAAGCTACTAATGGGAAATGTTCTCATTACAAAACTCATCAATATAATGGATAGCAATTGACACCTTTGCGGGCAGTCTCACGGGAAACTGAATGGGCATGGAGACTGAATTACCACCTGACCCTGCCAAGGCCAGGTTAAAGAACATGAGTGAAGAGAAACTTGCTCTACCACTGCCAGCTCTCTACCTTTTTGTGGATAGAAGATACCCATTGCTAATGCTGTCTGTAAGTGCTGATTGCAAATCTCTTTACCTCAGCTTCTTATCCCCTGTTCATCACAGTACCTGAGCAGCTTTCAGTGACGAATTAAGTCACCTAAGTAATATCCATGACATTAGGTTTGTTCTTTTCTGCCTGCTCTACACTAAACTAAAACTAAAGGGGAATGGCAACTTAAGATGCACAACTCAAGCTACATTAGTTATGTAGTTGGAGTCAAAGTACCTTAACTGGTGTTTTGGCACCATCCACACAGTGGGAGGTCAATGAGAGTACATGCTGTCATCAACTGCCCTCAGGAGGAGCAGGACTACTGGCACTGATGGGAGCCCCCTCTCAATTCAAATTAGTGGATCTTCACTAGACCCATTTACTTGAACCCTGGAGGATTGACTGCCACAGCTTAGATTTTTTCCATCATGTAGACAAGCCATTTTTTTTTTTTTTTGCCCCAAATGGCCTCCACAAGAATTGAACTCACAATCCTGGTTTTAGCAGGCCAATGCTCAAACCACTAAGCTATCCCTCCCTCCTAAGCAATGTGGTGTTGTAGAATCAAGCCCCATGTCAACATATGGTTCGTAGTTTAGCAAACTAATTCCAGGGGAACTAGTCACTGTAGAAAGCACTGCTCCTAGTAATGAATGTCTGTGATATATTATGCTTAACTTAAATTTGTCTTTACAAGTACTCACAGGGTTAATTTAAGAACTTGAGGAATGTGCTACATGAATCAAATTGCACTTTATTTGTATTTGTTATTTCACTGCGAAGTCGAATGTATTGATCACTGATTTTTTTTTTATTCTGTTGCTTTAATTTGAAAGTGAAATTGCAACATTTAGCAGGGTAGTTAATTAATTAGTATCAAGCTGACTGCTGAGTAACAGTTTGTTTACTTTAAGTGCTAATTAAACTGACAATGAATCACCCATGTGTCTTGTTAAAATCGTTGTTCAGGATATAATGTAAGCTCACTAGGTGAAAACTGGTACTTCTTGGGGGAAAAGAAGAGTTTTGGGGATTAATATTCCAAAAAGTGATATATTGTCATGAACTTTACACTGCTTTAAATGGAAATTGCACACTGTTTTAAAATGAAACTTTTTTCTATATTTCTGCTCTATCATCTCATCTTGTATTACAGTTTCTTCCACCTGTCAGAATTCTTTTTACTCCATAAATACTGTATATGTTTCCATGACAACTGTTAGGCTCTGCAAAAACACAGGTTTTTGCTTCATATCAAAAAATAATCTCAGTGGTTTGACTCATATTTGAGATGTGTTAGTTGCTAAATGTGGAAAAAATGGGTTTCTAGGTTCCTATTTGTGCATATCACGAGTCCACTATGATTTATTTATTGCTATAAATATTTCAAATTTTAGCTTTGTTGCTTAGAGAGCTTTTCATGTGCTTCATATTAGAGAGTGATCAGAAAGTAATGTTTTAACTTTTGGTGGGGAAGGGCAAAGGTAGCTATCCTGTTGTGTGAGCTTAACATTTTGGTGGCAGTACATGGAAATGGTGGCCCTACAGTTTATGTTCAACCCTATCCAGACAGATGGAAATTGAGAGCTGTATTTTCTATGCTTTCAGATGTATACTGCCATTCTCAATCATCTATGACAAACTATGCAAGATAGAATTAAATCTACATAGAAGACATGCACCAAACACTTGCTAAAGTGTTCAAGGAGCTCTAGCACTGAAATTTCATTATGAAGCAATTATGTAGGAAGATCAACCAGGTGAACCCTCATGCAACCCAAGCGTGGCTTTATGACATAGGAAAGAAAGGAAGTAGAATTGTAGACATCACTGTGGGTATGTCTAGACTACTGAGTTTTTTTAGAAAAAAGTGGCCTTTTTTAAAAAAATCTTCACCTGCATCTAGACTGCCATCGCGTTCTTTCAAAATTAATTTGAAAGAACACTGAAATTTTTTGGAAATTGGTAAACCTACTTTTACCAGGAAGAACGCCTTTTTTTGAAAGAGCTCTTTTGAAAATAGACATTCATGACTGCAAACAGGGTTTGTTTGAAAGACAGTGTCCAGATTGCCTGGGTGCTGTCTTTCGAAAAAGCAGCTCGCTTTTTCAAAAATCTTATGGCTTTCGAAAGAGCCTTGTAGTCTAGACGTAGCCCAAGACTCTATCAGCTAACAGCAGATGGACCGAGTCTTCTAATCTAAGAGTCCACAATCACAGTGGATACTAGAGATAAGGATGAGTGACTTAATCACAATGTCAAAAAAGGCAAGTAAGCAATATGACAATGAAGATGAGTACGTATTCTTATGAATACTTCCAAGTTTCATGGTGTGCTGTGGGGAAGAATCAGCCACTTCATTTAGAAATAATTACAACAAAGTATCTGGCCACTGAAATCATATAAGATAGTAATTCCCAACCACCGGGCCCCAGACCGGAGCTGGGCTGCGAAGTGCTGCTTGCTGGCTTGGCTGGGAGCACAGCAGTGTTCCCTCTAAGGCAGGGGTGGGCAAAAGGGCCTCCACAGGCCAGACCCAGCCTGCCAAGCAGGTTGATCCGGCCCACGGAGGCCCTGCTGCTACCTTGACCCCAGGTCAATTAGAGCCTGAGGCCAGGGGAAGTGCACGAAGTTTCCTCCGCCCTGCCAGGAGCACGAGACGCTTTGAAGCTATTAATATAGGAGCTATTAATATGTAGATCTGTTGATTATTGTGAAAAATACAAATTAGAAGAAAATTTAAGTTTTAAAGGGAATTAAAAAGAGGATTAATCTTCTATACTAAAATGCAAAGATCTTTATTTAAGAAATACATTTTTAGTCGTAAACTATGTATAAAAATTTTCTATGAATTGTTGAGTTTCTCTGGGGCATTTCATTTCAGCTTTTGTTATAATGTGATGTTAAAGTTCAGCTACCTATTCTCTTTAATGGATACAATTACTGCCTGCAGAATCTATGATACTTTTATAGTCACAAAGAATTGCAGACGATGGCACTTGGACTGACGACTGAGCTGCATGATTTGCACTAGAGTTTGTGGCAACAATTCATAATTAAGGCCATATTTGGGAGGTACAAATGTGGAGGTACACACATTTTTATAGTATTCTGTTTAGTAGACAAAGTCAAAACAAGAACAGATGGCTCAGTGCTGGAGTCAGAAAAACAAATCGGTCCAGAAATAGGATGTGGAAAAAAGTGGGGGAGGGTAATACTATGACCTGTGTTGAGCAGGGGGTCAGACAGAGTATTATGATGGTCTTTCTCCTGGCCTTAAAACTATGCAGGGCTTCTCAAAATTATGCTATCTTTGCCTATTAGTTGTGGTTACTGAGGATCTAGCAGTGCTGTTTTATGCTGTATCTATCTACTCTGTCACAAATTTCAGCATGACCCTTACAACAAGAAGAAAAATGAGCGGTGTGGAGAAAGCTATATTTGTTTTTGCATGACTTGAATATTCCTCTGGAATGGGGCACGGTTTTTTCATCTCCTTCTAAAGTAGCCTGGAGTGCTATTCTGAGGAAGAAGTATTAGAGGCCCATCATAAGTAATCTTTGGTCATATATCCTATGTATTGGTATAAATTCAGGCATGTAACTTCAGTGCTTACATTGCTGCAGTGATAATGCTGTACAAATATTCAAAAAATGCACTATAAATTCTGTAAGTCAATTTAAATCATTTTGCTTTCAAATTGATAAATCTCACTTTAGTTTGTGAAAGTGTTTTAACCAGTGTTACAGACTGTAATTTACACCATTTTAGGGCAAGATAAGAAAACCAGATGTCTACAGTGATGTAGTTGTTGTCACATCCACTTATATGTTCTATGACAAATCCCTCGATTAATTTTTAGATTTAATTTATGCTCACTTAGAAATATGTATGGTCTTCCCTCTCTCTTCATACTGTAGATTTGCCAAACTTCAATGTACCAAATTCTTTCCTGACTTATAACCTCTGCAGTCATATTACTTCTGAGAGTTGGAACTATTTCAAGATTCAATAAATGTTGTTATAGTCATAGGCACTGGAACTTGAGATGCTGGAGGTTCTGCTGCACCAGTTGGCTTAAGGTGCTTTCCATTATATACAGGGATTTACAATTTGGTCCAGTGGTTCTCAGCACCCCTTGCTAAAGGAATTGTTCTATCCCCCTGGTTATATACTTGAACAATATCTAGGTTAATTCAAAAAAGTGATAGGACACATCACTGATTTTCTTTTGTTAGCCTGTTATCCACTGTTTGCTCTAGATTTGTGAGAATGTTAGCCAATGACAATATCCGATTATGCCATTCTGGTTGAGCACTGCTATTAGCCTCTTCTAATAAGGTGACTAACAGTTTTCTCTGGCTTTCCAACTTCTTCTGTTCTGCATATATAGTGAATTAATATTCACTGTGGGATTCACAAGGGGAACTACAAATTGTAAATTCTCAAAATCCCCATTCATCTCTTACCTAACTTCATAGGTGCAAATTCCTGTGATGCCTCAGTTTCCACTGGCAAAGTCCCCATAGTACCTAAATTGCTGCCAGTGGGTCTGTGCACAGCCATGTCAAAGCACCAAACAACTCAGCACCTAACACATGCCTAACTCCCAATGAGATTCACAAACGGGATGTATCTTGCCTGTGGAGCCCAGTCTGGGAGATGTGCTGTAAGTAAGCCTTTCAGCATACCTACTAGATTGGACTCTCCTCCTCCCAACTTCCACCTCATATAGAGCAGGGATTCAAACCCAGCTCTCAAACCTCTCTGTGGAGCATTCTAGGGTAGAGCCCTCTTAATCTCTCCTGTTGAAATTGTTCTATTTTTTTATTAAAATAGTCTTTGAAGCTGGGATTACAACTTGTTCTCCAGCGACCTACTGACACTTTTTGTGTAACGTTGGTAGCAGCCTGTTCTGCATATTGGTTTTTGCAACTCCTACCCTTCTGCATGACTAGGGCTCCCTTATACAGTGAGACTAGGAGCTTAACTTGGAGCTGTGAATTCAACCAGGGAGCAGGCAGGCCTGCCGATGTGAGAGCAAAGGGGGTCAAATGCCCCGAGGATCAACAATTCAAAAGGGTGTGGGACTCTCAGCTGTCATAGCTGCTGCTGCTACTGTGGCAGTGGCTAGGACCCTGGCCCTTCAAATCGCTGCCAACGCTGTATGTAGTGTGCGCCTGTTAGCTCTGAGGGCAAGCTGTGGAGGGATATACCCCTATCCAGGCAGCGTTGAGGGCCGACTTCTGCCAGCCCTGCCCCTTCTGCCTGAGGTCCCACCCTTCCTGGAGCATAGTCCCTGCCTCCCACCTTGCTCAAGGCCTGGCAGTTATGTTGG
This sequence comes from Pelodiscus sinensis, assembly GCF_052426305.1. NCBI lineage: Eukaryota > Metazoa > Chordata > Testudines > Trionychidae > Pelodiscus > Pelodiscus sinensis. The sequence goes on from NC_143052.1 coordinate 224,903,286, forward strand.
CCTTCCTGACAGCAAGATTTCTAAAAGTTAGATGTTGCATTGTTCAATTTAAATGCCTTTTCAGAAGTTCAATCTCAGTCTCTCAAGAACATATCTGATTGCCAAATCTCAAAGAATTAGTGGTTTATCCAGTCAGTGGAAATCTTTCTAAGGACTTTGTTGGGCATAGATCACATTTTTATTGAATACACAAAGTAATAAATGGATGTATATATTGACAAACCATTCACCACACATCACACTGTTATTAGCACAATATGCTTTCTCAATTTCCCTTGTTCTTGGTTTTGCATATGTAAAATGATGATAATCTCACTGGTGTTCCTGAAGAAATTTTCAAAAATAAATACTGTTTTCACTGTAGCTGAATTATTTCTTCTAATTCCATTAAAGAGAAATACCTTAAAGTCTGAAAATATTTTTGTTTGCAGACTGAAAGTACTTAGTTACCTATGGCAACAGGCAATATTATCAATATCATGGCAATACCTCCCTTGCAATGGCAGCATAAATATTAAATAGTAAATGCACAGTAGTTATAAGAAACAAATCATTTTACAACCAACTGCTAAATTACAATAATTATTTTTTAAAAGACTTTATGACCTAAATTATTTGTGAATATAGAAACTGCATCTTTCTAATGAGAGTGTAACAGAGAGAGAGAACGAGAGAAAGAGATCAGATCTAACCAAAACCAGATCTGGGAAGTATGTACGTAGGATGAACACAAAATAGGCTTGTTTGATTTTCTCTCTCCCTTTTTAATATAGTTCAGTCATGAACAAAAAATGAGAGTTAACCTACTTTCATTTCTTAGTGGTAAATTGTACTTACGGTAAGCTTGTGAACTTGTGGCTGGTTTCCTCTTTTTGCTATTGTCCAAGCATTTAGAAGAGAACGAAGGCAGTTTTTCACATATCCCCCCAAAAGGTCATAAATGAAATGGAATGCAGCAATGCTGACAAGATATTAAAGATCTATCAGGGGCCTGTTAAGGGCTTTTTGCTCTTGGGTGAAGGATTACCTACTAAATCTGAAAAAAGGTTGCAAACTGAATAAACATCATCTACTAGGGGCACTACTGTAAAGTTTAAAGCTGTGCAATAGAAGAATAGAAACGCTCTAGGTAGAGTGGTTATGAAATGTATGTCTAAATCTGACTGAACAGAGTAGGATGCATTAACATGAAATGGCGCTAACCGGAATGGCAATTTTCAACAGTTTTGACTAAGGTAAAAAGAATAAAGAATGGGAAAACAGGCTTCCCATATTCAAACTGAAGTGAAAATAAAATACCAGTCTGCTATACTGTCTTATAAACACTGGCTATGTCTAGACTGGCATGATTTTCCGCAAATGCTTTTAACAGAAAAGTTTTCTGTCAAAAAGCATTTGCGGAAAAGAGCATCTAGATTGGCACGGACACTTTTCCGCAAAAGCAATCTAGACGCAGTTTTGCACAAGAAAACCCTGATCACCATTTTTGAGATAGGGGCTTTTTTGTGCAAAACAAATCTGAGCTGTCTACACTGGCCCTTTTGTGCAAAAGGACTTTTGCCCAAACAGGAGCAACATAGTATTTCCGCAAGAAGCACTGATTTCTTACATGAGATCATCAGTGTTCTTGCGGAAATTCAAGTGGCCAGTGTAGACAGCTGGCAAGTTTTTCCGCAAAAGCAACTGCTTTTGCGGAAAAACTTGCCAGTCTTGACACAGCCACTATGTCTGGTAAATAAATGGTATACCTCAAAGTAAGTTGATGGCTTAGGCACTGGGTTATGGAGAGTCACAGTCTCATTATCTTCAAGGTCATTGCTGTGACACAAAGAGGGGTTAAAATGCCTTAAAACAGCATCTCTGGATTATTTGGCATAGGGCCATCTTCACCAGCAGCCATTTGTCACCAACTTCTCTCTTCACTGATGTAAAAACTGAAGAATGCTCTGAGGGAGGAGAGAACAGGAATGGGACTGGAGAGGAATACGCATGGGTGATCCTGGCTGATAAAGTGGCTTCAAAAGAATTACCTCCAGCTGGTACAAATTAGTGTAGTCCTGAGGTTGCGCTAACCTGTAACTGGAACAGGTCTGGCCCTTGTAGTAGTCATGATGACTGAAATGGCAAGATCTTGTGCAGCCAAATATTCCCACCAGCAACACCAATTGGAGGGAGCAATGTGAATGCATACTCCTCCCCACAAAAAAAAAGTTTTTATACTTGTTTGACGTTCCCTAACCTAAAGGGCCAATTTTCAATGAATGTTGTTGCAAGCTGGTACCTGGATTGTCTGCTCTTATATGATGGAATACAGTAGAGTCTGACAAGAACTTGACTCCTGGTGGTGCTGACTCACATTGTGTAGGTAAGAAAAAGAGGAGACTCCCCAGATGAGGAAAACCTGGGATCACAGCAGGGGAGGGATAAATGGTTTCCCTGCAGGGAGGTGAGTGTGGTACAGACCAGAATTTCCTCAAATTGAAACCCACTACTTGCCCACTCTCTTTTATGTTTGCTGATTACAATTCTATTATGACCAGAATCATTTGATACAGACCAGTTGTGACTAAAAGTTGTATTTTATGGCTAATGAGAGGTGGTACAAATACCTTCTCAACCACCGTATCTGACCAAACCACAAAGGTGGTGCAATGTGGGAAGAATGAAATAGGAACTATTACCATAATACCACAGGTACTTTTCATTAACAGTTATGAGGGGAGCCACAAATATTTCATGTTTATCTAATGTATTTATTGGGAGAGAGCAATATCAATGCATAATTGTGAGTAACTTCTTTGTGTAAATGAATTGTGACATCTCTCTCTCTCTCTCTGTTTCAATCTGTTAGGAGAGAATTCTGGGACTGTGTTCCCTATTGGAATTAATAATTCCCATTTCGCTGATTTATTGCCACTAAAATGAGAGTCATTCTTCACCTTACAGAAGACCTCCAGGACCCTCCATGGGGACCACAGCCTAGAAGGAATTTATGAATACTCCCATTGCTATTCTGATTAGTGCTATAAATAATATAGGATATTCAATGATAAATATTTGAAACGAGTGTTTTATATTCTCCCAACCTGACCTTCCAAAGTGCTTCTGAAAGTCAAATCTTTGCTTTGCCTAAGTTCCTGAGGGAAAAAATATCTGATTGATTAAGTCAGCAACAAATAATGTTCTTTGTCTCTCTCTAAGAGAAGTGTGTGATAATTTACCTTCATGTCTAGATCAATAGTGCCAGGTTATTATCCATTTACATTGGTTTCTGTTTGCTTACTTTATCACTATGTTATGCTCAGAGAGAAAATTAATGACAAATAGAAATTTTCCCTTCGTTTTGTGCCAAGGGGTTTAGAATTAGATAATTGTGATAGATTGAACAGTTGGGTACCATATCTGACCTTTTTGTTTGGTTTCATGTGTCATGCTATTTATGATCTTTTACCCTATTAGGAAATGTTTACATAGCAGGGGATTTTTTTTATAATACTAATTTACAAGTTCTTTAAAATAATCTAAAAACTAGAAACTGATTCTTTAAACAGCTTAAAGGATTAAATTTTGTGTGTGGGGGGGGGGAGGGGTCGATCTTGGATTGGTTTCCATTTGCTTTTACTAAGATTAAAAACAACTAAATGTAGCTCATAAAGTATTTTTTCCCAACTTCTCTTCCTAAATGTACTAATCTTTTCATCATTGTCAGATTGTGATACAACAGCAAGATGACATGCCTGAATTATGGATAACCGTACTCAGAGAGTAGTTATTAATGGTTCACAATCCTGATGGAAAGGTATAACTAGTGGGGTTCCTCAAGGGTCTTTTTTGGGACCAGATCTCTTCAATATCTTCATCAACGATTTAGATATTGGCATAGATAGTACACTTATTAAGTTTGCAGATGATACCAAGCTGGGAGGGGTTGCAACTGCTTTGGAGGACAGGGTCATCATTCAAAATGAGCTGGACAAATTGGAGAAATGGTCTGAGGTAAACAGGATATAGTTTAATAAAGACAAATATAAAGTGCTCCACTTAGGAAGGAACAATCAGTTTCACCCATACAGAATGGGAAGTGACTGTCTAGGAAGGAGTACGGTAGTAAGGGATCTAGGGGTTATAGTGGACCATAAGTTGAATATGAGTCAGCAGTGTGATGCTGTTGCAAAAAAAGCAAACCTGATTCTGGGATGCATTAACAGGTGTGTTGTGAACAAGATACGAGAAGTCATTCTTCCGCTCTACTCTGCGCTGGTTAGGCCTCAGTTGGAGTATTGTGTTCAGTTCTGGGCACCACATTTCAAGAAAGATGTGGAAAACTGGAGAGGGTCCAGAGAAGAGCAACAAGAATGATTAAAGGTCTAGAGAACATGACCTATGATGGAAGGCTGAAAGAATTGGATTTGTTTAGTTTAGAAAAGAGAAGACTGAGGGGGGACACGATAGCCGTTTTCAGGTATCTAAAAGAGTGTCATAAGGAGGAGAGAGAAAACTTGTTCATCTGGGCCTCTGAGGATAGAACAAGAAGCAATGGGCTTAAACTGCAGCAAGGGAGATTTAGATTGGACATTAGGAAAAAGTTCCTAACTGTCAGGGTAGTCAAACACTCGAATAAATTGCCCAGGGAGATTGTGGAATCCCCATCTCTGGAGATATTCAAGAGTAGGTTAGATAAATGTCTATCAGGGATGGTCTAGACAGTATTTGGTCCTGCCATGGGGGCAGGGGACTGGACTCGATGACCTCTCGAGGTCCCTTTTAGTCCTAGTATTCTATGATTCTATGTGTATGCATTTTTTTCTCCAATGATACCTTGTGTAGTTTCCTGTAAATTTTCACACAGTTTGTTTAAGTTCTTCAATGTATACTTATATCTGCCAAAATCTTTTTAAAGATTCTCTTCTAGGATATGTTTGGTCTTTTACTGAAGTGGGTGGGTTGATTATTTATTGCTTCCAGTGACGTCAAAGATATTTTTATTTCCTTCAGATCTAGTACAGATACTGCCTTAGGCTACTAAGGAGTTCTATTTGTGTTTATTAATATGCATACTGTTTATCACTTCATTTATTTCTGTAGATTCTTTCAAGATAACATTCAGAGCTTCCTGAAAATTGAAACCATCTCCCTTCTACCAGATATTACTTAGCTTAATTCCCAAGCTTTGCCTATGCTGCAATCAACTACCCCCATAATTTTAATGAAGCAAGAATGCATTACGTTACATTAAGTAAAAGAGTTTGTTCTTTTCTGAGTATTTGTCTGTGTTTTAGAGTTATTTTATTGTGCTATCCATTCTGTTGACAGATTATGTTTTCTTTTATGTAGCTTGTTTCCCTTCATATATGATTACACAAATTTTTCTATTTAACTCTGAGACAATTCAATTCTTAGTTATATCTGTCATTTTAATGTGTTTCTAATAGTATATTTCTCCTTCTACTGTATCCATGAGAAATTTATTTAATGCTACCCAGGAACATATTTTCATAGGTTTTGTAACTGTAACTGTCTAAATAGCAATATTGAAATAGGCTCTTGAGATTGAAAATGAATTTTTAAAATACCTGCAAGAATGAACTCCACAGAAGGGGCAAATCCAGGATAAAAGACACAGCAGGAACAGATTGTGATTAACAGCTAGTGGGCCTACCCGTGCCAACAAAGCCCTAAGGCTACATCTAGACTGCATCCCTCTGCCGACAGAGGAATGCATATCAAGCACTTCAGAAGTGCAAATGAGCCCAGGATTTAAATATCCTGGGCTTCATTTGCATATTTATGTTCCGATGCTGAGCCTATCAGGCTCAGTGTTGAAAGTGAAAGTAAAGTGTAGCCACGACTTTTTCGGCAGATCCTGTACTCCTCAAAAATGTACTACTCATTTTGCAGTTTAAAAGGGAATGGGGAGTTCCAAAAGGGGCTTATTTTGTGACCCACTGCTAAACTAACCATCCTCATTCCTAAAAAAACCACTTTTTGCATGACCTCCCCGCTGGTTTCTTAAATTTTTTTACTGTGAAAATCCAAGTGAGGTGGACACCTCTGCATACAGCAGCTACCCCATTCCATTTTAGCAACCACAGACACTGATTCGGTAGCTCCCTGGGTCCCTGAGAATTCACAGGGACATGGCACTTTTTAAAATGATAACACTACAGATAGGAGTGGGGAGGAGGTAATGTTAATGCAGAAATTGTCACTTCTCAGCAAAAAAACCAATATTTGCAAACACACATGCTTAAAGTTATACATCTGAATGCACCTGGATATACAATAGATTTTTCAGTTTGGTAACAAAGTAAATAAAAAAAATGCAGATGATACCAAGCTGGCAAGAGTTGCAAATGCTTTGGAGGATGGGGTCATAATTCAAAATTATCTGGACAAACTGGAGAAATGGTCGAAGATAAATAGGATGAAGTTTAATAAGGACAAATGCAAAGTATCCCACATAGGAAGGAACAACCCATTCACAAATACAGAATGAGAAGTGACTGTCTAGGAAGGTCTACTGCAGACAGGGAGCCAAGGGTCATAGTGGACCACAACTAAATATGAGTCAACTGTGTGACACTGTTGAAAAAAAAGCAAACATGATTCTGGGATGCATTAAAAAGAATGTTGTGAGCAAGACACAAGAAGTAATTCTTCTGCTCTACTCTGCGCTGATTAGGCCTCAGTTGGAGTATTGTGTCCAGTTCTGGACACCACATTTCAAGAAAGATGTGGAAAAATTGGAGAAGGTCCAGAGAAGAACAACAAAGATGATTAAAGGCATAGAAAACATGAACTATGAGGGGAGACTGAAAGAAATGTGCTTATTTAGTTTGGAAATAATAAGACTGAGAAGGGACATGATGGTGGTTTTCAAAAGGGTGTCAGAAGGAGGAGGGAGAAAAATTGTTCTCCTCGGCCTCTGGTGATAGGACATGAAGCAATGGGCTTAAATTGCAGCAAGGAAAGTTAAGGATGGACAGCAGGAAAACCTTCCTTACAGTCAGGATGGTTAAACACTGGAATAAATTGCCTAGGGAAGTTGTGGAATCTCCATCACTGAAGATGTTTAAGGGCAAATTAGATAGACATCTGTCAGGGAATCGTCTAGATCAGTGTTTCTCAGCCTTTTTTTGCTCATGGCCCCCTTCTGAGCCTCGTTTACCTCTGTGGCCCCCCTCATAGCCACTGCTAGTTGGAAAAAAAGGTACATAATTTACCTAATATCCATTTTTTCCATGTGGCCCCCTAGAGGTAGGGTATGGCCCCTGGGGAGCCATATGGCCCATGGTTAAGAACCACTGGTCTAGATGGTGCTTGGTCCTGTTGTGAGGGCAGGGGACTGGACGTGATGACATCTCAAGTACCCTTCCAGTTCAAGTATTCTATGATTCTACAATTCTATATTTACTTAAAGAGATACATACCATATCAACTAGTAGTAGGTAAACATCAGATGATTTGATATTTTACTTTGGTTTGATTAAACCCTAATTTTTAAATTGTGTTAGAGACAATTAGAGAGGGAATTAATTTCTGTTTGGATACAGGATAGGGGAAAATCTGGGATATGGATATGGATAATTGGATTTGAGAAACTTGGTTTTACTTACACAGACAAAAATTAAAAACTTCAGACATAGTGTTAAATTCCATAACTCTGCAAAACTGAGCTGACAATGTTACTAGTATTTTTGCTTCTTTCCTGGCCAAACATAATACAAATCTTCTGTGTTACATTTTAACATCTCTAATTTTGTTCTTAAGAAAATTAATGTTATAATTGATGGTTACAAAAATAACCAAAATCCTTTTCTCCCTTCAGTAACAATGTATTTTGATTGTTGGAGTTTGAGTTCGTTCTTTTTACCTGTATTTGCTTACACCTTTTTTAAAACTCAGAAGAATCAGTACACATGGATTTTCCGGTCGTTTAAAATCTTCTCTTTAATCAAGCTAACTGCATCAGTTATATATATTTTTGGGCCTCGCAATTTGTATAACAAGAAATTCAATTTTAGACATTCAGTATTATATAGATTTCAGAGCATTGGATACGCTTTCAAAAGCTGATGACTGAACATATATGTCCGCCTAGAATGTATGCTTTCAAGGGAAAAGATAAATTACATTGTTACACAGACAGCAAAAGACATATTGAGACACCCTATGTGTGTATCAATAATTAACATAAATTCTATTGATAATTTACCACCCCTTTCCCTTTTTTCTCTTTTTTGCTCTGCATCTCTATATTAATTGAGCTATGAACCAGAAGATGTACTCAAGATGCAAAAAAATACTGTCATCCAGATATAGCCATCCAGTGTAAACTAAAACCCTGAAATGAATATCATGAAATATATGTAAAAAGTAAACAGTGACAAATCCTCTGCATATCAGCATAACAGTTCAGGCTTGCAGTTATATAGATAGTTAGACTTTTATATTATTCTTTCAAACTCATTAGAATCTCTGTGTTAAAACAAGAAAAACAAGACTGTTCAGCGATCCTTGTCTTGAGCCCTGGGCTATTAAGTTCCCTGAATACTGCTAATGGTCTTCACTAACACATCTAGATGTGTAAGTGGGTTTATACTTCATTTTTTTAACTTCACATACAGAATGATAAATGCACACAAATGGAATATATACGTTTAGGTGGTGGTAATCTCTTCAATTATAATCTAGTTTTCATTTACATATTTGAGGTATACATATTCATATTTAAAACATGTTGTTATTAAATATGGGGGTGTAATGTCACAACCACCTTTGTCTTTTAGGGTTATTCTAACCAGCCGTTGATTTATTCTATCATTAATGACACATAGTCAGTTTCTATAGAACAGATGTGAGTTTTGCCTGTCTTAGTTCTCAAGAACTCCCTCATTTCCCCTCTTAATGCTATATGTTGGTTATTTTCATCATTTCAGGAGAAGTTTTTATTTTTAAGGATACACGTTCTATCTATGTCAATCTTCCTTTTTCACAATTCATTTCCTTTAGACAACTGAAGAATACCATCTAATTTGGTGATTCACAGTTTTTGATCTCAAGTTGCATTGCTGTATTGACAATCACAGGTTAAGAAAATAAAAGGCAATACAGAAAACAATGGTATGCATTTTTATTTACTAAGTTTACCAATAAAAAGTTCTATACCATTCTGATAGAAAAGATTTTCTAGTTCTTTTTCTACTCTACAACCATATCGGAAAGGACAATATATAGTATAATTCTCTACTTTAGAATTGTTGGTCTTTTGGAGGAGGGGTTTGTTTTGTTTTTGTATTAACCAAGTATTTACATTCAGAATGCAGAAATATTAAACAATCCAATTAGCCTAAGTGATGTTTATGCTCCCTTTGGCCTTAGAACGAGAATGTTTACAAGCAGGCTCATAAAAGAACTCACCCTAAAACAAAATGATTACATTTTAGACACATACTTCACACAGTGTATTGGGGACCATTGACACTTGTTGCAACCAATGCTTTATTTTGCACATGTGTCTGATTGGTCTGAAGAAGAAACAGTACACATCAGCATGAGTATTGCTATGAAGTATGGCAACAAAGAGTTTTTAGAATCTAGTTAGACTTTTATATTTTTCTCTCAAGCTTAAAAGCTCTCTGTTAAATAAATGTTAAACATTTTGATTAAAAAAACCAACAGATCTTTTTGATTCTTCAATAGTTAGCACTTGGAGAATAATATATTAAAATGAAAATTATAAGAAAAAAGCTTCATTAATGGGTTTAAAGAAAAATGTGTACAGGTTAATGTTGATTTCTTAATAAATGAAGGATTTATCAAATTGTGTAACTTTACTCCTGAGTGACAGGAAAAGAGTTCTAAATGCCAAAAGACTAATATCTACAGGATATTAGATTAGAATCTAATCTAGATTAGATTAGTTTAGGTCTTTAGGATTAAAACCAGAGTCTGGGAAAGGAAAGTGTATAAAATAGCAGAGAGAAATCAATCCCTCAGGGGGAAAAACGGTGGATTTGGTTTAATCTGACTGTACCAGAGAAGGTAAAAGCAGTAGGTGAGGGCAAACTAGAAAAGTATTAGTTGTGTAATTGCAAGTGTTGGACAAAGCTAAGGTCCATGATCTTTGCATCAGAGCAAGTCCCAGGCATGGCTTCAGTCATTAGGTCTTCTTGTTACCTAAGAAGTCAGTGATTATATTAGCACTTCACATAACCCATGTTGTTCTTTTACATTTCAGTTGTTTATTTTTGTACTTCGAAAGATGCCAAGTGACATTTTGAGCAGAAACTTTAACTGAAAGCTTGTAGACAGACTCCTCTATTAAACAAACCAACCCAAAGTTTTCTGACCTCTGAACAGCTGAATTCTTTACCTTCCCTCTGTGACTAATAGTTCTCTGATAAAGCCCATTTTCTCTTCCAATTGGGTTTCTGGCACTGCATCCCCCATTTGCATCTCCCATTTTTGAGTTTTCTTATAGAAAATGGAAGATGCGTATGTCTTTGTAGACTATCCGTGCTTGACTCAGAGTGAGTGTTCAGCTTCTACACTGAATACAGCATGCAATGTATACTATGTTGTTAGGGTATGATGTGGATTGAACAACTTCTTAGTCCACTCAATTCTCCAGTCTGAGGCTACGTCTACACTGGCCCCTTTTCCGAAAGGGGCATGCTAATTTCACAGGTCGTAATAGGGAAATCCGCGGGGGATTTAAATATCCCCCGCGGCATTTAAATAAAAATGTCCGCCGCTTTTTTCCGGCTTTTAGAAAAGCCGGAAAAGAGCGTCTACACTGGCCCCGATCCTCCGGAAAAAAGCCCTTTTCCAGAGGATCTCTTATTCCTACTTCAAAGTAGGCCAGTGTAGACGCTCTTTTCCGGCTTTTCTAAAAGCCGGAAAAAAGCGGCGGACATTTTTATTTAAATGCCGCGGGGGATATTTAAATCCCCCGCGGATTTCCCTATTACAACCTGTGAAATTAGCATGCCCCTTTCAGAAAAGGGGCCAGTGTAGACGAGCCCTGAGTGAATTTTACACTGCTTCACTGTGGAAGCTATCATTCCTTGTTTACTCACCCACAGCCTTCAATATTCAAATTATGAGTGCTTCAGTCAAACAGTCTTGAATTATGCTGCACAGCAACATCAGCAAGCTCCCAGTCCCAGACTTTTCTCCTGCAATGTGCAATGACCCAGCTTTCTCCTTAATAATACAAGATCAGATAAAGTCTGTCATTTTATTAATAAAAATTAATATGTACAAATCCCAATATACCAAATGGAGCATCCCAGACAGTTCAATCCAAACACACTGACTTAGATAAAGCAATAAAACAAATTTATTAACTACAGAAACATCGATTTTTAAGAGACTACAAGTAATGAAGCATAAAGTCTGAATTGATTACAATAAAATAAAGGTAAAACTCAACAAACTTACTTAACAAGCAAAGTGAATTCAAACACTCACCACATGTTTCAGCTGTTTTACTGGCTGGATCTCTCTGAATTCCACCCCAGTCGAATGCTACTTCTTTTTCTCTTTAAGTATTGTGGATTCCATGAGTAGAAAGAAAGGGGTATTTGTTCTCATTTCTTATGGCCCATTCTATTCTTTGAGAACCATCTCAATTAAAAGTTCAGGAGATAGAAAGTCTATGTAGATGAGAACCCTCAGCTCTTCTTTTGTGCAGATGTAGATTTTTGCCCACCTCTTCTTTCCTGACAAAGAATGGCCACTTAACCAAGTGATAGTCCATTTCATTTTGCTGACACTTAGCAGAAGCTTTAGCTACACTTCTGTCTCTGAAGAACTGGTTTGTAAGTACTGTCCAAACTTGAAACATGATAGTAATATCATACAGCAGGAACTTATAACTTGATATACAATGTTGCCACACATATTTTACCAGACAATAATGATCAGCAGATTATGTATTTTCCAGTGATACCTTACAAGGCATACTTTGTACAAAATTTATCATAGTCCTATAAAGGGATAAACAAAAAGGTACAGACTGTCACAGTTCTGTCTTTGCCTTGTATATTTTAGCTTGGATGTTGGGAATAACTTCTTATTTGTTTGAAAAAATTCCATGTATGTAAAGCCCCCAAAATAATTTATTTTTATTAATAAACAAACGAATAAAAACATGGTTCATCAGCTAGGAAGACCAGATTTCCTAATTCCTTTTCACTTTATAGACTATTATTATATTCAAAAAACAAGTAGGATTAAGGCCACAGCTATGTAAACCGAAAAGTAATGGTTTTCTTATTATGGAGCACATATTGACTCATCCAGCTAATCTATGCATCTTTTTTTAAGATGGAACAAGGATATCACCCAAACAGCTGAATTAAACACACTTACTGTGTGACATCATGATTTAGTTTTTAGTATCTCTTATTTAATGCTAAAAATTCTGCTAAAGGCAAAATGGCTAACTTTTTTAAGTGCCTAGTGATTCTGGGTGCTGCAAATTTTGTATGCCTGACTTGAAAAAACCTCTGAATTTATCTTATTTTCAGAAAACTAAGTATGTTATGAATAATCTGATGTCTTTAAAATATCTCAAGTTAGGGGAATCAAATCACTAGTTATTTTTGAAAGTCTTGAACTTAAGATTCTGATTTTTAGAAATTGGCCTTCAATCTTGTGGATTTAGTTTTGCACTCACAAATTACTAGCACCAATTAGGGTATGTCTACACTTCCACCCTAGTTCGAACTAGGGTGGCTAATGTAGGCATTCAAACTTGCAAATGAAGCCCGGGATTTAAATATCCCATAAATATTTGCATGTTCCCGAGCGCCGCCATTTTTAAATGGCCCGTAGTTCGAACTACCTGCCCATGGCTACACGCGGCACAGACTAGGTAATTAAAATTAAAGCTTCTAATTCGAATTACCATTACTCCTCATTGCAGGAGCAGTAATGGTAGATTGAATTAGGAGCTTTAATTCGAACTACCTAGTCCGTGCCGCATGTAGCCGTGGGCAGGTAGTTCGAACTATGGGGCATTTAAAAATGGTGGCGCCCGGAAACATGCAAATATTTATGGGATATTTAAATCCCGGGCTTCATTTGCAAGTTCGAATGCCTACATCAGCCACCCTACTTTGAACTAGGCTGGCAGTGTAGACCTACCCTTAGAGTATTTACATACCTAATCACTTTATTTGATGGACACAGTCAGTTATTTGAATGCCTAAAGGCTGATATATATATTCCCAATTATCTGGATGAATTTAGAATATTTCTGAGTGACAATTATGCCCACTAAAAAAAGATGACTGAACTAAGGACCTTTAAAACCCAATCCCTTAAATTCAGATTCCAGACTCTACTGTATGGGTAGGAACTTCAATAGGAGTTGCAGACTGATACAGAACTAATTCATTAGGGAGCAGAACATGTATATCCCTGAGGTAAATGAGCATATGGGTTCCAAAATGTTGACTATGATTGCCACGTGTTTTCACTGGTGTTTCATTAGTAGTGGTGGAAGGATTCCATCCCCTAGTAACTAAGGAGTTCTCTGCAAAGATTTGACTTTCCACTTGCTATAGGTTATAAATAGTACAAAAATCTGCAAGACAACATGAGGACCACTAGCAAGAAGTAACTGGAGTTTTGTGTAAGATTACATTAAATATGGGATTCAACTAATGAATTACATTAAGCAGTGCAATAGTGTGCCTCTGACCCTCCTTAATAAAAGAAAGTTGGTATGCAGTTGAAACGTTCCTTTACTGTATTTTATCTTGGGCAAGGTACTTGATGTTCACCATACGATTGCTATAGAAAGAGATCATGCATTGCAATGGTAATGTATTTTTTTTCTAAAATGATTGTAACTGTCTCTCTTAAAAATCAAACATTTGTATTACAAAGCAGGGATGTTATATTTTCTGGTGACTATATGAACATAAGTAAAGCAGAGGCAACTACTTCAGAAACAAGGAGAAATGGATTGAACTCTGCTCCTCTCGTGCTGGCATTGTCAATTTTAGCATAATGCTGCAATCCCCCTGGGAAGAACTGAATGCTGCATGTAACCCTGAATGGACCAAAATGGCACATTTTATGAGTTTTACCTCTGCATTTTGGTTGTTTTCTGCTCTGTTGAGCAGTGGCACAAGGAAATTAATGTAATGGCACTGGAGAGGCCACATAGTGTACTCATGTCAAATTGAGAAACCTGCAGGAGGTTTGTCTGCACTGTGAAGATGAGAATTTTTCAGAGATGTATCCCTCTTATTTCGGGAAGTTAACTCCTATTTATGTTTTTCTGCAGAGATTATGTCTGGATTAAGCAACTGCTGAGAAACAACCAATGGAAATGTCACTGACCAGGATTCAGCAGTGCCTGCTTCAGCTGAGTGCCACAAAGCAAATGAATAGTCCAGGAAGGTGACACAGTGTGAAGGATGCAACAGCTTATTTTGCTCTCCTTGAGGAAACATGGCTTAGAGTGATTGAGAAAAGAATGGGAAAGGATGCAAACCTAGAAAGGGATTTAGCTGTTGCAAGATCTAATTTATAGATGACTTGAGAAAAATCACAGCAGTCCACAAAGACTGACTTTGGAAGAATGGGATCCACAACAGCCAGCATGGTAAGTGAATTACCTCCTAGCTAGCCAAAAGTAGAGGGTTGTTTCCTAAGCCCTGCCCCTTCACAGAGGGTTAGGTATCTCCCTAGGCTGGAGGGAGGCACCTATCTTTGCTTGGGATGTGCAGCTGCATCCCTTAGGTAGAGTTAGGCACCCATGTTGTTTATTGAAAAAAAAGCAGTAGCACATGCCTAACTCCACAAAAAATGGTCAGTGGAAAAGGTCTCCCTGACAATCTTTAGTTCATTGGTTAGGGAAGTGAAGTGAGGCATGCCTTGAAAGCACCCAGTGATTGGCCTCTGCAGGGGAGATAAGCCCCAGCAGAATCCTCAAACAAGGTCAAGATTGGCATAATCCCACATCTGTGTGAGACAGACAACTGGTTATTTACACAGAGGCACTGTATGCCTTCCCAGTGACAAAAAAGGCAGGTAAGGGACTTTTATGGAGGAAACGCAGGAGCTGAAGGATTTTAGGTGTAGCTAAGCAACTAAATAGAGATTTTGAGGAACTCAGTAGCACCTAAATTTTGGATTTAGCCACCAAAAGTCAAAATCAGGTGCCTAAGTCCCTAGCCAAGAAGTCTAATTATAGCCTGACAAAATAAGCTACACCTATCTGTCTGATTACACTCTTTAATAATACTTTATCCTTGCTTGACCATCATCGAAAAACCAACCTTCCAGAGTAGTCAGTAGAGTAGGGCACTAACGTACAGTGTAGATGACACAGATTCAAGGACTTAGCTCTGCCTAAGTAAGAACATGGATGTGAACCTGGGTTTCCCACAGAAGTATGCCAGCCACTAGGACATTAGCTATTCTGAAGCAGAGTTTTGTCTCTGTTTAGAAATTCCATCCTGAAACTGAGAACCTTTCCCCATGAAAGTTTATGAAAACAGATAAATTCCCATAACAATTTTGTTTAATCAATTTAGCATGTTATGATGGAAAAAATGTAAAAATATCCCTGGTCAAATCTACTAGTGACTACCGCCACCAGCTTCATGTATGAGTTTTGTTCCAAGTCTTTCAAAAATATGAAACCAAATATTTGGTAGAGATGTACAAAATCTTCATTTTAGTGTGCAGAAGATTTTGAAAACTGTATCATACAACTGCTTCTGGGGCTATGTGTAGACTGCAGGCTTCTTTTGGAAGAAGCTTTTCTGGAAGTGATCTTCTGAAAAACTTCTTCCAAAAGACAGCATCCACACTGCTCAAGAGCATCGAAAAAGTGATCTGCTTTTTCAAAAGATAGCGTCCAGACTGAATGGATGCTATCTCGCATTTAAGCTGTGATTACTATGGACAGAGTGGCCACCCCGACACCTGTGCTTTTTCCTCTTTCCTCTTCTTTCGAAAGAACTCCCTCTTCCCTGTCCACATATGTTTTTTTCCGAAAGAGCTCTTTTGGAAAAAAAAATTGCCTTCTTCATAGAAAGAGGTTTACCAATGTCAGAAAAACCCTTCTGTTCTTTTGATTTTTTTTTCGAAAGAACGCTATTGCAGTGTGGACATAAGTTAAGATTTTTTTTGAAAAATGGCCATTTTTCTGGAAAAAAAAACCCGCTCTGTACTATAGACATAGCCTGAGACCAAAGTAGCTTTAGGAAAACTCCCCCTGCTATGGGGTGATCCATATTGTTTTCAATGATCCCTCTCCTCCTACACAAAAACAGTCACTGATTCTGTGTATTTTGGATATGTGAGGGGCATATAAGAAGAGGAAGGAGTCTAAGTGAAATGATCCAGTGGTAGATCATTCATGTGGAAAGTAAGACACACAAGTTAAATTCTCTGATCTATCAGATTTTATGTGGTCTTGGGCTAAATGTTCCCAAAAAAGTTAGGCTCTTAACTTTAATTAATTTCAATAGAATTCAGCGCCTACCTCCTTTGGAGAATTCAGCTAGTCTCTTTGTGCCTCAGTTCCCCATATGTAGCACAGGGATCAAATACTCCATTCCCTCACATGGATGGTGCAGAGGCAAAGAATCTACAAGGTGCAAAGGTACCTTTTAACTCAGTCCCAGGCCTCTGTTTCCCCAAGAGACACTACACAAGATCTGGAACTAGATCCTTATCTTCAGTTTTTATCCTGGTGGACTTATGCAATAAGAAGTGTAGGTCTGACTTTTCAGGATATTTTTGACCCAAAAATGAAAGGTGGAACTTATATGAAATTGTTGAGCTGAATTCATATTACAAACAGGCAAAACCGCTCCATTTAGCCCAAGTCCATGGCATTAAGTCTAGGTACATTAACACAAAGTTAATGATCCATAATAAACTGTTAAATAGAACCCGGGCTGAATTTCAAGTTAGTAACAAAACCTGTTGTAACTGATTTCACTATGGAAATTTCACAGTTCTAATTATTTCTCTTGTAATTCACAGTCTCTCCCATTCAAACCAATCAAATAACAAATGGCAGAGAGAAGAAGAAAGAAGACATGAAAACATAATATTCTAGCATAGAAGAATTGAACTAGTGGTCCAAAATGTTAAAGGGTCCTACACAAGTCTATGTATATTTTTAAACTGGTATTTCCCCTAAATCCCAGTAGTAATTATTTAGCATTAGGATTCTGTTCCAAAAGATTCAGCAATTCTTCATCCATTCCTTCAGTCTCGTCTATCATGCCAGTTACTGTTTTCTATATTTATACTGCTGGGTAGACTAGATTATTTTTAAAGGGTTTTTAGGCAAGGTGAATAGACAGTTCATGGATATCTACATCTCTGGTGATTTGATTTCATGTTGCAGCTGATAGCACCCATAGGCATGCACTTCTAGCCAACACACAGATCAGGTTACAAGCTGATCTGATAATTAAAGTATACCTTGCAGGCCAAAGTGGAATGAATTAAATTGCCTTTAGCAGGAAGCAATGCATCTTTTCTTTTGTGGATTATTTTCTGAGATGATCACCCTAAGTATTTTCTTTCTGTTGTGGCTACCTCTTCATTTCCCACAGTCCCTTATATCCTCCGTGGGCAGGTTGGAGGCTCCTAGGGGGAGTCTAGAACCCACCACCTTCATTTTTGTGGGCTGATGCCTTACCCCCTGAGCCACAGGGGAGCCTGTAACATTACCCTACCATCAGGCAAGGTAAATATACAGTTCATGGATATCTACATCTCTGGTGGTTTGATTTCATGTTCCAGCTGATAGCACACATAGGCATGCACTTCTAGCCAGCACACAGATCAGGTTACAAGCTGCTCTGAAAACTGATAATTAAAGTATACCTTGCAGACCAAAGTTGAACGAATTAAGTTGCCTTTAGCAGGAAGTAATGCATATTACAAATAGGATACTAGAGAAAGTTAGAATTTGCTAAGTTTAACAAAAGGGGTTTAGCTACAGATCTTTCTACCCAGATAGTACATTGCGAAATCTGTCTCTGGTAAACCAGCAGTCAATTTGCCAAGCCATCCTAGTCCACTTGAAAAATTACAGGGCCCTATTTCTCCCCTCATCTTCATGCAAGAATAATTCTTTCTGTAATCTCCAGTATTCACAGGAGATGGGCATCAGTGACTACTATATTCTACTACACTCTTTTCAACACTGCATCAAGCTAACAGACCCCACAAATATTTTTTCTATACATTAGGATTTAGGTCTATTTAGGTAAATTACAGATTTTAGTTGGTTGTTTCCTCTTTGTGCTGAGTAGGACCCCAGCATTTTCATTGGGAAGAAGGGCCTGTACAAAATATAAAGTTGTCCCATTCTAAATACTTTAGTGATAGCTTTGATCTGGTATTTGAAAGTTCCTGGGAAGGTCTGTTTTCATGATACGTTACTGTTTGGTATTTAAAAGTCCTTACTTGTGCGTGTGATTCTAACTATCTCAGGTGTAGAAATTGTGGATCAACAGATGACTACACTACATGCACTTCAGCACCACAGATGCAGTGATGCAGTTATGCCATGGTAATGTAGAAACTTCAGCAAAAAAAGAGGTTCTATTTCCCATTATTGTAGTAGATCAACCCCTTGAGAAATGGTAGCTAAGTCAATAAAAGAATTCTTCCATCATTCCGTGTCTACAGTGAATTAGGTTGTCCTAACTGTTGTACAAGGCATGACATTTTTTATAGCCCTGAGCAGTATGGCTAGTTGGGCCTAAAATGTAGGTGTAGACCATACCTACATGAGCCTCCTTAAAAGTTTCCCTTAGTCAATAAGATGATCCTAGATCCTAGATACTTTCATATAACCATAGAAGAAGTAATTTCTTGTAAAGCTGGTGACAGTTTGGGATTTCCCACAATAACTGTCTTTTCCTGCCACTTTCTGACTCATGTGTATGACTCTATTTTGAGGGAAAAGCAGAACAAAGATCTTGCCTGCAAGTAAGATGTCAGGTAAGGCTAAGGTGGTTTTGGCCTCCATTGTGTTATGAACCATCATGAAAAGGACAGTGGCATGGTGTTGCGCCCAGGCTGAGTTGAATGTAGTTGCTTGGCTCCAGTCCCTCCATCATAAGGTCTATGAAACCTATAAGGTGTAACACATTGGTTAGGAATAGAGATGTAGCCGTGTTAGTCTGGTCTTGCTGAAACAAAAGACAGGTCTATGCAGCACTTTAAAAACTAACAAGATGGTTTATTAGGTGATGAGTTTTCATGGGCCAGACCCACTTCCTCAGATCAAATTGTGGAAGAAAATTGACATGACCATATATACAATCAAAAAAAGTGAACACATATAAAATAAAATCAGATTTTAGAACAGAGGGTGAATGAGGGGGGGAGGTTAATGTCTATGAGATAATGATATTAGAGGTGATAATTGGGGAAGCTATCTTTGTAATGGGTAAGATAATTAGCATCTTTATTAAGGCCCATTCATAAAGTGTCAAATTTAAGCATGAATGCCAGTTCAGAGGCTTCTCTTTGAAGTCTTGTGTTAAAATCTCTTTGAAGCAGGATGCAGGTAATCAGGTGATTGAGAGAATGCCCATTCTGGTTGAAATGGCAAGAAACTGTTTTTTCTTTGTGAAACTGTCTGATGTCTGTTTTGTGTGCATTGATCCTTTGGCGAAGTGTCTGAGAAGTTTGTCCAAAAACATAGCAGATGGACACTGTTGGCACATGATGGCATAAATTATATTTCTGGATGAGTAAGAATATGTGTTCTTGATCTTATAACTGAAATGGTTAGGTCCAATGATGGTGTCAACAGAGTAAATATGTGGACAAAACTGGCAACGGGGTTTGTTGCAAGGGAAAGTTCCAGGGTCGGTATGTCCTGTGGTTGTTGGTAAGAATCATCCTAAAAGGTTAGACGGTTGTCTATAGGAGACTATTGGTTAGGGACATTAATGGTGAAACTTCATGAAGGCAAAATGTCCCATACATCTGTTTCTCAGATCATTACATTTTTAAAAATAGTCATGAGTGAATACAAGAATGCTGCTGCTTATAGGGGATGCTCTGATCTTCTGTTCCCCGCCAAAGCTTTATATTCAGGACAGTCAAAATTGGAAAATTTTCAATTAAAAATCATTTGTGGGACTCATAAGTTCTCAATTAAAATATGAAATCAACAAAATTAATTTAAAAATCATTTTAAAAGTCTCAAAATGGTCACACTAGCGCCTCATTTTTACTATCAATATTTTAATTATCAATAGAAAAAAATACGGCTTTGTCTTTCAGTGTACAGGAACAGGCACAAAGCAATTTACACTTAGTTTCTTTGTCCTTCTGCTTCCCCAATTTTTTTTTGATAGCCATGCATTAGAGGTAATCCGTTACTAATTTGTGTTGCTATAGTGATCCAATTATGAAGTATTGTAACATCGTTTGTCAGTCAGAGTAACAGCACATTGCTAGTAGTACTAGGTGATAGCTCCAGCCCAGGCTTCTGTGAATATTCTCACAAGATTATGTCTCAAAAGACTCAAGCAGACAGATTCCAAATAGAGGAGAAATAATTTATGCCTCCCATTGAGGGTTCCATTAACTTTCGTTTGCAAGCAACAATTTTTTCCATATTTTTCTTGACAAGTATTCCATGTGTGTAAAAGGAGGTAGCTGTACAGTAGTGATAAAAAGGCTATGTAGACTAGAGATGAAATCCTGGGCCCACTAAAGTCAGTAGTATTGCTTTTAAGGGAGCCAGTATTTTACTATAGGTAGTGATTCTGATGTAGCACATGATCAATATGGCAACGTGAAAGTGTACAAATTAGCAAGACAATTGGTTAGATCAGGGGACCAGAAAGTCAGCAGAAGGGTATACCAGAAATTAAGGTAACATTTTAAATAAATATAGAGTAGGTCTCATGCAGTAATAGAATGAAATGTTCTTGAAAATTTTTTGGTTAATATTTTAAATCTGCCCCTCACTAGAGTTTTTGCTATATATCACTAGCATAACACTTAGCAATTTAGCAAAAAATGAGTTTCTTTTTTGCATGCTAATTAAGAAGAAAACTAACTCTGGTTTTACTGATAAAAACAAACTGAAGTATTTCATATGCACTATCATAGGATTTCATTCAGACTAATGCAATGAAAAATCTGTTTAGTTATTCCCATCAAAAAAGAAATTTGCTGGAGCAGCATGACAACTTTTGAAAGCTCCCAAAATCATTAGAAGAACTAACTGATATGGGGTTTTTTTTTCTGCTAATTATGTCACCTGGGCTATGTCTAGACTGCAGGCTTCTTTCGAAAGAGGCTCTTTCGAAAGCA
Organism: Pelodiscus sinensis; assembly: GCF_052426305.1. Classification (NCBI taxonomy): domain Eukaryota; kingdom Metazoa; phylum Chordata; order Testudines; family Trionychidae; genus Pelodiscus; species Pelodiscus sinensis. Next base: position 224,924,625 of record NC_143052.1, read on the forward strand.
TCTTTCGAAAGAGCCTCTTTCGAAAGAGAGCGTCTAGACTGCAGGCGGATTTTTCGAAAGAGAAATCCGCTTTTTCGAAAGAGAGCACCCAGCGAGTCTGGATGCTCTCTTTCGAAGACGGCCTCTTTACATTGAAGAACGCCTTCTTTCGAAAGAGGAACTTTCGAAAGAAGGCGTTCTTCCTCGTAAATTGAGGTTTACCGCCATCGAAAGAAAAGCCGCGTTCTTTCGAAATAATTTCAAAAGAACGCGGCTTGAGTCTGGACGCAGGGGAAGTTTTTTCGGGAAAAGGCTACTTTATCCGAAAAAACCCCTGAGTCTGCACACGGTCCAGGGCATTGCCCATGAAGAATAGATAGTTAATGAAATTTAGAAACATCTATTACAGATGTAAGAGTTTACAGAAAAAAAAATCTGTGGACTCAAGCCTATCAGGAAAGTACACTTCAAACTGACCCTACACTAAACTGTAACTTTTGCATATTCATGTATATGGTATTATATTACTTAGTTCTCTAGAACAGTGTTTCTCAAAGTTAAGACCACAAGTGTTTAGTGGGGCTTGGACCTCACTCTCCCCCATAGTAAGGAGCCCGTGTTGGTGCTCTAACCCCGCTTCTCCAAGTTTGGAGCACCAGCACCTGCTTCCTGCAGCAGAGGAGGCGGAAGCGGTGCAAAAAAACATTCATCTGGGGGCTTTCCCCACTCCTCCCATTGACAGGAAACACTGACAGCGGGAGCAACAGGGAATGGTACCTGGAGATGGCAGCGGGAGCAGAGCTAGGTAAGCTCCCCCACCACCCTCATGCCTAGATCCTGCACCATCATTACCCTCACACACACACCCTCCCATTGAAACCCTGCACCCTCATCCTGCCCTGACCTCGCATCCCCACCTATACCCCATCTCCTGCCCAGCTCACTCCTGCACACAACCTCCTTCAGGGGTTAGACCCACCACCTTCAGCTGCTCCTGAACCCTACCTCTCAGCAAGATTCCCCATCCTCAACCTGTTCCTACAACCTCCCTCCAGCCCAGACCCCCCAGCCTCAGCCTATTCCTAGATCCTCTCTCTCCCCTTCCCAATATCCACCCTCAGCATGCTTCAGCCCCCAACCTTTTGCCCAGGCAAAGATGTGGACAAATTGGAGAAGGTTCAGAGAAGTGCAACAAAAATGACTAAAGGTCTGGAAAGAATGGCCTACGTGGGAAGACTGAAAAAAAATGGATTTGTTTAGCCTGGAAAAGAGAAGACGGAGAGGGGGCATGATAGCAGTTTCCAAGTACATAAAAAGGTTGTTGCAAGGAGGAGGAAAGGACAAGAAGCAATGGGCTTCAACTGCTGCAAGGAAGGGTTCAGGTTGGACATTAGGAAAAACTTCCTAATTTTTGGAGTAAATTGCCTAGGGAGGTTGTGGAATCTCCATCAGTGGAGATTTTAAATAGGAGGAAGACAAACATCTGTCAGGGATGGTCTAGATGGTGCTTGGACTGTCACGAGTGCAGGAGACTAGACAAGAGGACCTCTTAAGGTTCCTCCCAGTTCTATGATTCTATGAACCCACATTTGATTTTGCAAAATCATGGAAACTTGTGAAGGCCTTATGTAATTAAACCCAATTTATCCCCTCTGTACTCAAGAATACATCAAACTGGAAGTCAAGGTTTTTCAAGGCAGACTGGTGATTTTATGTGCCTCAAATTTTGGGTTCCCAAACTAAGGCACCTTGAAAATTAAGCCCCTTTAAGGTGTCTCAAATTAATAATACAGAACAATGAGCCACTTTGGGAAAAAACTTGAATGTTTGTCTGACAATGTAATGCCAATCACACAGACAATTTTTAAAATGTGGAACTTTAATTGCTTTCTCCATTAACAAATTTGGATGCTGTAGGTTCCCACTGATTTTCGTTAAAGATGAGATTTATTTCTTGAGTTAATTGTATTTCCCTTTAGTGAGGGATTATACTTTTTTACACCCTAGCCCATTTCATTTCTTTTTTTTCATTATTTTCATTATTCATTATTTTTTTCTTTAATTAAATTATATGTTTTACTTCAGGGATGCATTGGGCCATAAGAATTAAAGTTACTTGTCAGATATCATGGTTTATTGGAGATGAGCAGCATTTTCCGTACAGACAGAATAACAAGAAAGCTTGTGGGCGGGGGAGATATTAAAACCACAGTCAGTAGTGATGTAGTATTGTGTAGTGAAGCAGTACTTCATGAATATGTGCTGATCCTGTAGGTACTCTGGGGCTGGTATACCCACAAGAAAAAATGGTGGGTGCTGAGTACCCACAAGCAACCCCCCGAGATCAGCTCCTTCCCCTTCTCTAGTTCCTCCCACTCACCAGTGGCCCCACTGATCATTGTTTTCCTCTCCCTCCCAGCATCTCCTGTCCACCATGAAGGTGCAACTGGGGATGGGGGAGAGTGGGAGTAGTTAGGGCCAGCATGCTTAGCAAAGGGGGTGGAATGTGACAAGAATAGGTGGGATTGGGGTAAAGTGGGGATGGTAAGAAGCAGGGGCCTGGCGGGAAGGGGTGAAATGGAGGTGGGACCCTAGGCATGGCAGAGGTTGAGTCCTCCTAGCTCATCAGACTGTATGTATTTAATGTTACAGAATGTGAATGATAGCGTAGGACTACTTGTTTGTTTGACGCCTGCTACTTAGTTAGCACAGCAGCTACCATGCTCATCTCCTGTGCTCTGCTTCTAATTCACCCCTCCTTCAGGGGAGGGAGGTCACTGGTACCCTTAGCCAATGTGCTGTTGTTCTTTAGCATTAAGCATTGACTTTATGGGTAGCCGTAGCGCTCATGGCATCGGAATGGTGTCTAATAAGATGGATAGTACGACAGGAATCAAACATCCATCCTAGCCAGAAACATTTCTGAACCTTTGTCAATGTGTGACCAGACAGATGGGAATGACATTGTTGTGTTTACATAAAAGACCTTAATGCGCACCAGTGGAGGAGTGAATTCTAATGCATGCTAGCATGTTGCACACTAATTGGTCTGTGCAGACCCGGCTGGTGCACACTAAAAGTCCCATGCCGTACAGTACCTTTTCAAACAGGACTATGCTACACTATCAGGGTCCTCATAGGCCAATTAGTTCCTACATGCCGATGTGATGCACATTAGAATTTATGCCTCTGCTGAGGCATACCAAGGCACCATGTAGACAAGCCCTTTCTAATTGCATTGACCTCAGCTCATTTGAACTGTGTTTCTTTCAGGCTGAATGCTGTTTTGCATACACAGCACTGTGCAATGGGGACATTAATGTGGTGATGCAGAAAAGGAATCCACCCCAAGCTATGCAATGACAGCAAAGATACTGACTTTCAAAAACTCTGACTTTGTACATGTCCACAGTGCTCTAAAATTGTGAGAAATAAGCATCCTTTTTGTGGATTCAGTCGTGCAAGGTGCTACGCTTGGGTGCTATGTCTATACTGGTGGGTTCTTGTGCAAGAACATCTTGCGCAAGGATTCTTGTGCAAGATCTCTTGCGGAAGAACACGTCCACACTGCAATGTGCTTTTGCGCAAGAGCATCCATGGCACTGTGGATGCTCTCTTGCACAAGAAAGCTCTGGTGGCCATTTTAGCCTGCTGCACATCCACACTGCCCTCTTGCACAAGAGCTCTTGCGCAAGAGGGCTTACACTTGTTGGAAAAGAGCATAGCTCTTGCGCAAGAAGCCCTCTCTTCCCATGCCGTACTGTAAATATTCTTGCGCAAGAGTGGGTGGGCAGTGTGGATGCTCTGTGGAAGAACTGCCATTCTTACTCAAGAACCTGCCAGTGTAAACATAGCTTTAGTGTTTTTCAGCTGCTTTTGATTGTGTTGATGCTCTTTGTGGTTACCTTGTGAACATGCATACGATCACATTTTGTCACCACATCCTCATGTGCATGTATCCCTAAACTTTTGAAAAATCAGGACTTCCAAGATTGAACCCTTTATTACCAGAATTCATATTCAGATGATGGGGTAACAATCTAGAGGAGATAAAGAATAGAATGAAAATTCAAACTAATTCCTCTTAAGCAAAAAATGCATTGGCCAAAGCCTTGTATTACTCAACAGCGAAAGCTGACACAGAGAAAATATAACTTTTTTGCTTAACTTTCCTCTTACTCCAATTTCAGGGAATATTATTTTTTCTGCTTGAGAAAATCAGTGCCAGCAAATATCATCTCTGAACGTACAACACATCACAAAATAGGTTATTCAGCATTCTGTGTAATCAGGTCACTTTATGAAAAACTTCAAAGGTTTCTGGAGGAATTCAAGAAGATAACTCAAAAAAGAAAGCATTTGTGGATATGCCTGTCAATCAGCCAAAGCTCAAATGTGGGACAATACATGACAGATATCTCCCCCCCCCCCAAACTGATGAATGTGTTACACTTAAAAGGTGATGTCATTGTTTCCTCTCCTGAACTAACTTTATACCTCACTTGCATAAATCTTTGTTTCTGATGTAAATAATGTAAATACAGCAGTAAAACTGTTGATATTCCAAATGCACTTGGAGTGTAGATAACTTTGGAACTGAAATGAGTTACTTTACTCAAAAATGCAATACAACTAATAGTCTTGGAAAACCAGTAAATATATGAAAGTACACAAAATCCTTTTGCAAGAGATGATACTTGGAGATAACTTTTAACTTTCTCCCAAACTATCCAAACCATTAATATTAACTGAAGACTGGGAAGACACAGGCATATATGGATAACAGTATTTGAGGTTCTTGGTTTCTGGTGAACAGAGAAGGAGATGATATGGGAACTAGAGAAGCCTGGATTTGTATGTAGGGTAAGGAACCGTGGTACTCAAATCATGTGAATTAATTGAAAGGATTCATATTAGTTTTGTTTTGTTTTTACTTCCCTCCTTCCTGTTGCTGTTTGTTATGTACTGTGAGAGATAAGTAGTGTCAAAATAAAGTGGATTATTCATTTTGACCAAAATGATAACAATGAGAGAGACAAGGATTCAGACTGAGACCATTTACTAATGTTTTTTGTTTTTTCTATGTCTTTAAAAGGTCAGAACAGAAATTCTAAGTGCGATTAAAGAGGTGGATGACTGTGCTGTAGCTCAAGTTAGAAGGGAAAGCAAGTTAATGGACCCTTGCAAGACCTCTAAGTTTCTGTCATTTGACAAGTGATGTAGGAATCAGTCCACTTTTGAATGATCCAACCTTTGAGCTATCATCATAGTTTATTATCTATGAAAAATATTTTTTGATTGGATGATTAAAACTAGTAAAGTGCTACAGTAATTTTACACTACATGAGTACAGAACTCTGATCACTTTCAAACTCAAGGGCTTATAAAATTTATTGAGTGCCCCAGTAATTTAAAACGTTTATATGCTGCAAATATGACCGTAACTAGCTCGAAAGAGAAGTGCATTTTAAAATATAAAAGATTTGTCTCTACTTTTACACCATGTGCCTGATCAGAATATTCACAGCCAACAGCAGAACATTTCAAGGGACAAGGAGGAATGGGGAAAGTCCAGTCTGGGACTGATCTGTAATCTGAAATATGTAAAGGAAGGAAGTTTGCTTTAATATCATACAGGAAGATCACTTTCTTAATTATAATAATCTATGTAGAAAAATGAGTAGTTCAAATGATGAAATAAACAATGAGAGTAACATTTAAATGGGTACTTATGATAATGAGAACTTTAAAATAGCTTTACTGTTAATTACTCATACTTTTTAACAATATAAAGAATACCAAATAAAGGCCATTTTCATAATCCCAGTGATTATATAACTCACTTTTATGCTTTAATATGTTAATAAAGAGGCAATATGAAGGTTCTTTTAGAAGTCTGAACTGTTGGTACTTGGGCTATGTGCTTCTGCTATATCCATTATTTTGGACCCTTGATAGAATATCTTGCAAAACTGCCATAGTACAGTATGCAGCTATGACCATGAATATCTTGCCCTCATTGATGGCTAACCTGCCATAAAGGCATTGCCAGCATGCCTTTAATCTCCCAAAGACATATTCCACAGTTATCCAGTCTGTGGTTGAATTCCTCTGTACTGCTGTCCAGGTTTCCCATGTAAAATGTCTTGAGTCACCGTTGTAACGAATACGCTAGGTCTCCCAGGATCACTATGAGCATTTCAATATCCCTCACTGTAAGGTCCTGAAATGAAAGTCTCCACTTGCAAATCCTATACATCCCAGTGTATGCATGCATCTTGCAACTTCCTAGACAAAGCCATACTGAAGTCAGTGAAATGCCCATAATGATCCACAAGAACCTATGATGCAGTATTTATGCAGTATTCCTATTGATGTACTTCATCATAAGGTGGTCTGGGGCCAAAACTGGAGCATGTGTGCTGTGACGGATACCTCCACCCCCCCTCCCATGGTTTGTGAAATGGACTCATGGACATGAATATACATAACTCAAAGGTGGTTTGAGTGAATTATTTCATGTAACCCATTGATCTTCATGCCATGATCTGCTGGTTCTGTTTATCTATCTCTGTTGTATCTATCATTTGTCCGTGTAAAATTAGACACATGGGCTACGTCTACATTGGCATCCCTTTCCGGAAAAGGGATGCTAATGAGACGAGTTGGAATTGCAAATCCGCGGGGGATTTAAATATCCCCCGTGGCATTTGCATTTACATGGCTGCCGCTTTTTTCCGGCTTGGGGATAAGCCGGAGAAAAGCGCCAGTCTAGATGCGATTCTCCGGAAAATAAGCCCTTTTCCGGAGGGCTTATTTTCCGGAGAATCGCGTCTAGACTGGCGTTTTTCTCCAGCTCATCCCCAAGCTGGAAAAAAGTGGCAGCCATGTAAATGCAAATGCCGCGGGGGATATTTAAATCCCCTGCGGATTTGCAATTACCACTCGTCTCATTAGCATCCCTTTTCCGGAAAGGGATGCCAATGTAGACATAGCCATGGAGTGGGGAGTACTTTGTGAGTTTCAAATGTGTGAATGGGAGAAATGGAGGGTGCTACCTGCAACTTCTAGATGAGCCACGGTTAAACAATCTTTTGTCCTTAAGTCCGAGCAGTGGTTGGTAGGGGGTGGCCTCAACTCCTTAACAAAAGGAATAGGAAAGGAGAGGCTTGAGTCTTTTGGCTGGGCTGAACCTGAAGGAAGGAGCCTGAGACCCCAGGGTAGGGAAGACAGCCCTGGTTTAGAGTGGCAGCTGGAAAAGAGGTTTTAGGGTGAGTTTAAGTTTGCACTGAGATTCCAGTGGAGAATTAGCCAAGCAGTTTTGTTTCTTTTGATTTGTAACCTACTTTGCTCTGCCTACTTTCTCTTATTACTACTTAAATACTACTGCTCAACTTAATAAAACCATTTTTATTTTCTATCAAACCCAGTGTAAGCGATTGTTACCTGGAAAGGGGGGCAGGGTAACCAGCATGCACATTCCCCCTTTCATTGCTAATGGGGGCTTACCTAATTCTTTGGGGTTTGATCCCATCTGGGGAGTGATATCCCAGGAGGCTGGGCCCAAAACTGCACTCTCCTTGGACCTGAAGTGGTTCAGTGTCTATAGAGATTCTCAGTGGGGACAGGAACCTCAGCTCAGGGACTTGGCTGGGGGAGACCTGCGGAGCTGGCCCAGCAGGACCGTGCAGTGAGGAGCTCCAGAGAGTGGAAGGCGAGTGGCAGTGGCCGTGACAGCACCCCGGGAGGCACCCCCGAGGGGTCATCTGTGACCGCACCCCATCACATGTGCCATCTAGCTCCCCTCTATAGTTAGGGAAACCTATTTAGAACGTAAGAAAGGCCACATTGGGTCACATCAGTGGTCCCTGGAACCCAGTATCTTATCTTCTAATAGTGGCCAATGCCAGGTGCTACAGAAGGAATAAACAGAAATGGTAATTGTCAAGTGTCAAGGCTGATTCCCCATTCTGGCATGATGAATGCAGAAGTGGGGGCCTGCAAAAGTACCCCAAAACCGTATCTTTCCAGGCTTTGGTATAAAGTTCCCCCCCAAAATCTTAAAAACCTAGATTTGGGGATAAAAATCCACTGCCACCTCCCAAGCAATGGTAAGAAAACCAGGGAAGAGATCACTTGGAAATCTCATCCCTAAAGTAAAACCAGGACACAAAAATTAACCATTACCAGGCTAATAAAAAAGAAAGAACTTTAATTATCACCACAATACTCCTGTTACAAGCATAATGACTAGATGGAAAAGTCACCAATTAATATACTCATGGGGGACACCCATGGGCCAAAACTTTGTTACAAAGGAGAGGAAAACCCATTTTTAAATGCACAGACATCAGATTCCCATTCCCCAACCATAAAACAATGAAACCTAATGGATTAATCTAAACTTTACTCTACTTACAGATGGTGAATAGTCTTTTCTTGGAGAGAGACATGTTGTCTCTCTCCCTCAGAATCTGGAGAGTGAACTGCCCAGGGACAAAGGAGGGAAAAAACAAAAATTCCTTTGTCCCAGTTTGAAATTCCTACCTGAATTTCTATTGGCTAACTGCTACCTGGCTAGGTAGAGTTAACCCCTCAGACCCCACGCTGCTGACTATCAAGTGATCCATGCCATTACACATTCCAAGCCTTGACAAAGCTATCCATTATTTCCATGCACATTTCTCAGAGTCATGGTCCTTCGTAGCAGGATGCAATTAATTGCCCTGCATGCTTGCACTAACTCAGCCCCAGTGTTTAGCTACTTTACTCCAAACTGATTTGTTACTGTCTAACAGTCTAGAGTCACAAACTTCTACTCTGGTATTGCCATGCACTTTCCTACCTCTTATTATGAAGGCTTTGCACTGCAGTAATGGGGTGAGCTCAACAGGCAGTTCTAGGAAGATCTCTTTCTTCATCTGAAAGCTCTATAATCACTTCTCCTCATCCCAGACCTGCAGGACAACCCAATCCTGCCATTCAGTGCTTGTTTCCTGAGCCCAAAAATGATGGTCCACTAATGTGTATATTTCTTTTGGCATTAATGGAATGTCCACAAGATTCCATGAATACCAAAAGAAATATAACGTTGCTCCTATCCATATCACACAATATGTCAGGTAACTGGGAATCTTATTCAGTTAGGAGCCTCATGATTAACTGCACTGCCATTTGCAATGTGTTAATGATGGTTATGAGACCATAGAAGAACAGTGTAGGATCCCACCATTTCCATAAAGAAACTGAGGTGCACAACAAACAAGCATCTGATGAAGTGGGTCTTTGCCCACGAAAGCTTATGCTCCTACATTTCAGTCAGTCTATAAGGTGCCACAGGACTCCTCACCGCTACAACAAACAAGGTTCATTTAAAAATGCTGCAAAAGAAAGCCAGACGATCTTCAACTTCTGGGGTGGAAAACAACACATTATGGGATGCTGAGCCTATGGTGCAATCCACTCTCCCCACAAGACTTCAGAGCAGAAGATGTGGAGCTTCACTATGGGATATGTCTATGATAGTGCCCTAACTGTGGATGTGGTCTGCTGGCAGAGGGAGCAAGTGTGAACATGAAATACCAATTATATTATTGCATTTTTTTGCGTGTTGACATAACTTCTGTCCATAAAACGCTGTAGTGTAGACAAGGACTAAAGAGAAGTGTTTGAGAGATGAGTTAATCTATAAATTCCTAATGAGAGACTTTTTGAAAGCAGATGGCCTTTTTATGTAGCAGACAAAGGCATAAGATCCAGTGGCTGTAAACTAAAGTTTTGACAAATTATGACTAGAAATCAAGACACACAATTAAACAGCGAAGGTAATTTCAGTCAAGGCTGAATGTCTTTTAGGAGGTATGAAGTAGCTCACACTGAAGTTATGAACATGATGCAGGGGTCTCTGGGTGAAATTCTTTGGCCTGTGTTATGCTGAAGGTCAGAGTAGATAATTGTAATGATTCCTCTTGGTCTTAAAATAATGAATCTTCACATCAAAAAGTGATGACAAAAAACTGTACCTGACCTTGGGAAAAGACAGTAAAGAAAATTGGCTTAGATACCTTTGTGCTATGTAGGAACCTGTCACTAAATCAGGAATGTGCAGTAATAATAAACATATGCAGGGAATAACTCCCATATACGGTCTGTAGCTATGTCTCAAACGGATATCTAATAGATCCACACTTTTTACTTTTTAACAACACTGATGTAGTTTTTCATGTAGATTTCAATAGTACATCCACTTTTGCCCATCCCATAATTTCTTATTTCAACAGAAAGGGCAGGGTATAGATGTTCCACTCCTGAAGATACACTTGATTTTTTTTCTATTCATGGGATGATTCAAAAGAACAACTGAAAGCAGGCCCTATCAGGGGGCATGGGACTAAGGGGCCTCAAATTTTGACATTTTTCCAAGTCAGTTCCATTTATTATACACCTTTCAGTTATAACAGAGACAACAAAAGAAGCTATATATACCTGCAAAAATTGATTTAAATTATTGTGGGACCTCAGGACATTGCCAATTTTTTGGTCGCATCCAAGTTTTCATCTGTGTGACTGTAGTCTGAAGTAGCTTCTGTGATTAGTGATTTGACGTTATGAAACACTGTTTACAGTTTTTGCATAGATTAAAGGTTTTGAAAGTCATCATTAATTCTGATAGAAATGTAGCCGTGTTAGTCTGGGGTAGTTGAAGCAAAATGCAGGACAATGTAGCACTTTAAAGACTAACAAGATGGTTTATTAGATGATGAGCTTTCGTGGGCCAGACCCACTTCCTCAGATCAAATAGTGGAAGAAAGTAGTCACAACCATATATACCAAAGGATACAATTAAAAAAATGAACAAATATGAAAAGGACAAATCACATTGCAGAACAGAAGGGGATGCGGGGGGAGGGGAGGAGGAGGAGGGAAGGTAAGTGTCTGTGAATTGATGATATCATCAATTCACAGACACTTACCTTCCTTCCTCCCCCTCCCCCCCCCCGCATCCCCCTTCTGTTCTGCAATGTGATTTGTCCTTTTCATATTTGTTCATTTTTTTAATTGTATCCTTTGGTATATATGGTTGTGACTACTTTCTTCCACTATTTGATCTGAGGAAGTGGGTCTGGCCCACGAAAGCTCATCATCTAATAAACCATCTTGTTAGTCTTTAAAGTGCTACATTGTCCTGCATTTTGCTTCATCATTAATTCTGTTACTTTAAAGTGATTTTGCTTGATCTGCAAGAGAGTTTAACCTTTAAATTAGATATTTATCTCTGCATAGGAAATGTGTGTATTTCTGTTTTTTCTCATGTGTCTTTGTATACAATAACCATATCAGGCACAGCTGTAAGCTACCTCTTTGTCCAATTTAAAGCCTTTTTTGTGATGATAAACTTTTATTTCTAGTTGTTTAATAAATAGCCTTGATCAAATTCATTTACTGTTGTGTTTCTGTGTTTTAAAATAACCCCTTTTTAAAAATGAAGTGAAGATTTGAAAGTGGTGAAAGTAAGAGATGGTGAAAGCAACAGAGTAAAGCAGCAGTTAAGAGTTTAAAGCCACTAACATCATTTCTCATAGAAAAGACGCCTCAGTCAATAGAGAGTGACAATATTGACAGTGACACTTCCAGTTCTGATGATGAAAACCTTGTACCCACAAATGTTATTTCAATGCCACTGCCTCAAAATGAGGAGGTCGTTAATCAAGACACAGAAATACCATCAGAAGCAATAGATGCAGAATCTACACTCAATTTAGAGACTATGAAGATAGAAAATAAGGACCTCAGATATGCTACGCAGCAAGAGCAAGAACTTATGACTAGCACAGGACACAGTGTAACAACAGTGGCATTCCTGAGCCCCTGGGTAGGGCTCATAAAGCAGCTATGAGGCCATGCTACCATGCAGCTTAGAGGAAAGAGGAAATTGTGACAGAGGGAAATATGTCATATAAAATTGTCAACTACATTTTGCTTTTTGACTTCCATTTTTGTGCCCCCTTTTCAGTTTTGAGAGCTACTGTGTTTTCAATCACATAAAGCCAACCTGATCTTGACAAGGATAATCTATACCAGATACTGCCCTGCTGGAAAGGAGCAAGGGACACTCTGAAAAGAACTATCAGTGAGGGAGACATCAACTTTGTGTCATAGGGTATGTCTACACTAGCACTCTAGTTCGAACTAGGGAGGCTAATATAGGCATGCAAAGTTGCAAATCAAGCCCAGGATTTATATATCCCACACTTGATTTGCATCTTCCCGGCCGGTCGCCATTTTTTGAAATTTACGAGTCCGGACTAACTGCCCGTATCTACATGCGGCAGGGACCCGGTAGTTTGAAATAAAACCCTAGTTCAAACTACCTGATATTCCTCCTGGAATGAGATTTAACAGGCAGTTTGAACTAGGGCTTTATTTTGAACTACTGGGACCCTGCCGCATGTAGACGTGGGCAGTTAGTCCGGACTTGTACATTTCAAAAAATGGCGACCAGCCGGGAAGATGCAAATCAAGGGTGGGATATTTAAATCCCGGGCTTGATTTGCAACTTTGAATGCCTACATTAGCCTCCCTAGTTTGAACTAGAGGGCTAGTATAGACATATCCTAATTGACTGGACCCTTTCTGGAGACAAATGCTTTTGTTCACATGAGATCTCTCTCAGGGTGTGTCTAGACTACAGGGATTTTTCAAAAAAAGTGGCTTTTTTAAAAAAAAATCTTTACCTGCATCTAGACTGATGCTGTGAAAGTAAATCGAAAGAATGTGGCAGTTTTTTTGACCACGGAAAACCTCATTTTACGAGGAAGAATGCCTTTTTTTGAAAGTGCTTTTTCTAAAAAAGGCACTATGTAATGCAAACTGGGCTTTTTCGAAAGAGAGCATCCAGACTGCCTGGGTGCTCTCTTTCGAAAAAGTGGCTTGATTGTAGTCTAGATGCTCTTTTTCGAAAGAGGCTTGCAGTCTAGACGTAGCCTCAGTGACTGGAGTTCCTAGTTTGTTGAAGTAGAAAAATAGAGGCAGATTATATGCAACAACATTCTCTGAGAAGAGGGATTATGTTTTACCACACAATGTTTAAGAAAGATGAATTCAAACTGGAATACATACAAAGAAGGGCTACGAGACTGTTCAGAGAAATGGAAAACCCTGCCTTATGACAGGAGACTCAGACTTGGATGGTGTAGCGTAACCAAAAGAAGACTGGGATGAGACATGATTGTTCTCTATAAAAACACCAGGAGGATAAATGAGGATGGAGAAGAGTTATTGTAGCCAGACAGTCCCCTGCCCCATCTCAACCAATCTTGCTTGCCCTCTGAGATGTCTGTATACAGGGCAGAGAAGGAACAATAAGAAAATCAGCATAGCCATTAAGCTTTGATCTGCTTTGATGCGAGATCAGGATATGCGAGTGTTCTCTGACTCTGAGTAACGATTAAGGCAATAAACTGAGCTCGAGGCTGCAAGAAGTGCCCGGCTGGCACTCATGTTGATTCGAACACACACAGTCCCTGGGAAAGGAATTTCCCACTGAGAAAAAGAATGCCCAGTACTTCCAATTTAATCCTCTCAACTCTCTCTTACAAGTGTAAATTAAGTTCACAACTCCCTTGTAAGAACTGGTCTCACAAAAGACAGACCAGCACCATTTGGCATCACAGATAAGAAACAGAAATACGTGACCCAATGGGTATAAAGGTGGGTACAGCAGCGCACTCACTTTTGAGTGTCAATCTACCCTCTACCTGCTGGTCAGGTTAGGTGTTTTGACCTCCCGAGGTTCCACGGGGACGCCCACCTCGTATTTTCATCTTTCCGAGGAATTGAGGGACCGATCCTGGCCTGACACGCTGGGACCGAGCGACGCAGAAGGGGGTAAAAATTGTACCCGTATGTGTCCTTTTGTTTTAGTGCATGCATAGAATAGAGCTCTTTAAAGATTAAGCTGTCATTTGGTACCATTATTCTCTATTTTCTATCTTTATTTTCTTTGTAACAATTTTTTTAAGATCTATCTATCTATCTATCTATCTATCTATCTATCTATCTATCTATCTATCTATCTATCTATCTATCTATCTATCTATCTATCTATCCATCTATATATATATATATATATATTTGCCAGCAGTTAAGAAATAGAACAATAGCCATTGCAACCATATGATTTATAAGCTTCCTCAATAAACCTGTAACTGTTTAAGCTTTAACCTGACTCCTTCAGTTGCTGTAACAGAACCAGGCCCAATTTAAAAGAACTTCAGCCGGTCTTAAGGGACAGATATAGGGAGAGCTTGGGCGTTTGGATTTGTGTCACTCCCAGGTGGCAGATCCACTGGGGCACCTTTCAGTCTTTCCCTAAGGCTGCCCGCTGCGAAGGAATTACGAATTCTAACAGCTGAAATCTAAGGTGTTATAAGCTCTCCCTGTAAACTCATTGAGCACCCGTCAACCTCCTCCAGGTTGCCCCCTGCAAGGGACCCCGGTCCCAGCAGTTGAAGTCTCGGGTGTATAGCACATACACAATGCCCTGACCATCGGCTGACAGTTATTTAAAATTACAAAAAGGATATGAACTGTCCATCCACATGTTTAGGCTTTATATTAGACAAAGGGTTCTGAGCATCAAATAGGTGAAATTCTGGAAGAGCCTTCCAATGGAGGCAGAAGGGGCAAAAGACCAAACTGGCTTCATGACTGTTGTTAATAAATTTATGGAGAGAGATGGTATGATGAATTTTATGTGGACCTTCTGTGACTGCTAGCAGTGAATACTCCCAAACATCAGAGATGGGGCACTAGATGAGTGCTCTGAATTACTATAAGGAATTCTTGCCAAGGTATAAGGCTGGTGGGCTTTGTGAACAAAAGTCAGCATCCAATTGACTGCCATATTTGTGGTCCAGGAAGAAACCTTCCCCTAGGTCAAGTTGGAAGAGATCCTGTTTTTTTTTCCTGCTGCATGGGGTATAAGTCACTTGCTAGCTTAAACTAAAGTAAATAGTGGATTCTTTGTATATTGAAGATTTAAAAGATTATTTGAAGTCTTCAGTATCTTAGGCAGATATTAGGAGTCTATTACAGGAAATTCTTTGTCTTGCAACGTTCATGAAGTCTGATTAGATTACCACAGTGGTCCATTCTGAACTTAAAATGTATTAGTCTAGTCTCTTCCATGTCTTTATGTAATTAAAAATCTGACAATGGCAGCATAGCCTTAGGAATGGTCTTATGTAGTTAGTGTAAAACAGACTTTCAACCTACTTGTCCAGGACTTGCAGAGTTTTGTCCCCTTCATCCTGATCCATGAGGGTCCATCATGTTTACACATTTCTCTATACTCTAGGGCTGTATAACTTAAAAGGAGAAGACGCAGGAAAAACTCAGGGAAGAATTTTAAGGGGATAACAGAAGATTTTTTTTCTTGATGGATGGATTTCCCACAGATGGATGATGTGTGACTTTAGCTTTGATTTAAATGAGATCAGATAGTCTGGACGATGAGAGGGAGAATTTTACCTAGCAGGAACCAAATAAGCAAAACCACAATAATTTTAAGTACCACAGATTGTGGGGTAAAGGAGAAAAAAGTCAGAAAACAGATGACAGATAGATAACTGGCCATGAACCAGGACACAAAATCAAAGAGGTGATTGATGAGACTTAGATATTGACAATTTAACTCTTCAAACACAAGTATTTTCAGGGAGCCAGCCAAATGAATACTTAGCAAAATGAATACACTGTGCAGACAATATTTTCAAAATTGCACAGTGTAGGTTTGCAAATTGCATGTTGAAATTAGAAGCATAACTGCCATTTAAATGCCTGATTAAGTCACACAATTATCATAAAGTGTACATAATTTCAGCTTTATTTGTGCACACATTTCACATACACTGTTGCTCAGGCAGTTTTGAGACCTGGTTCTATATTTTCCACGATCACTGAAGTGTTACCTGTCAAATTAAATTAGGCAACTAAAGGTTCAGTTGGCAAAGCACTTTAATGGGATTTTTGTTTGAGTAAAGACTACAGGAAAGGATTGAGTATTTCAAAGCTGACAATGGAATTTTGCTGCACATCTCCAGGTGAGTGCGAACCCAAGGTCCTAATGTATCAGCCAAAAAATGTTCAATACATTCCAAATAGTACAGAGGAAAGGGTAAGTGTCTTTTATACTAATCAAGGTAGGAGAAGACTTATGCTGATAGAGGTTTACAGAGAGATTTTATAGATATTAAATAAAAAAGCTCTAAATGACCTGGAAATTGAATTAATATAGGAGGTAAGTGATAAATCTGAATATAAAAATTGAAATTCCTCACAATTAAATACAGATAGTTCAGGGATTATTATTCTATTATTGCCAATGCCTAGTGTATTCGGAACTAGAGTAGAAGACTAATTACCTGAGCCTAAAAACATCTCAGGAGCATGTCTGGCAGCAGGCCACACCTCCTCCTGCAGCAGATCGCTCCTGAACTGACTGGCTCCTTTTTCCAGAATAGTGCACTCGGGTGTACCATTTTACTTCCACCTCTCGTTCTGATGCCCAATCTGAATCACAGGAAGGGCTGCAGAAGCCCACAACTAAATGACTTTATATGGCTATCTACCTCTGCAACTTTAATTTGGCCCCTTTTGTGCATGCGTTATGATATAGGCTGTAATTACATGACCAGGACCCTGCCTCATTTGGTAACCAAGATGCCCTGCCAGTGCCAGTTCTCTCCACAAACTCTGGGTCCTCCTCAGATCTAAATCTCCTCCCCTCCCTGACTTTTCCCCATTCCACTGCAGTTTTCTTGCCCAGATACGCTCAGTGACTCTCACCTTATTTCTCTTCTGATCTCAGTACCCTCCTTCCCCCATGCTCACTGGTTCATTTTCTTTGCAAGGTACCAATGAGGCTTCTCTGCTCCCCACAACCCAGCCTCCTTGCTCAGATAGTCCTAATACTCTACCTACTCCTGACACTCAGTCCCAGTTTCCCTCCAGTCCCAGTCTCTACCTCCAGGCTCCTAGTCACAATTTATTCCTTCAGAGAGTGAATCTGGTGACAGTGGGTGCCATTAGGACAGGATCTCCTTCTAACAGCCTGGTCTGGTGGCACTATTTGAATGCAATTTAGATAGAATGTGAGTATGTGACTCCAAGCTTTACAGCTAATGGCTGCTGCTCTTCAATCTGACTGCAGAGGAAGGCTTCGGGCCTTCCCTTATGGCTACAGAAAAACATTTTGTTAGAGTGTCATTTAGGGAGGGCAGGAGGGCAGTTTCATACCAGAATGCTTCTTACACTTCCCCTTCCTGTCACTGTCAGGGGACCTGACTGGGAGTGTTCTGTGCCTTCTCCAGTAGCAGAGTGCTCCTTTGCTGACTTCTTACCAGAATGGCACACTGGGGTGCTCCACTTTACTTTCCCCTCTGGTTCTGATACCCAGTCCGGTACCTAGTCTGGATTCCAGGAAGACCTCCAGCAACCCAGAGCTGCAACTCCAGGGAAAGTCCTACTCAGCATGTACAGTCTTAGGAGACTTTGGCTATGAGGCTCTAGCAAGGGTCTGCTGAGCACATGCAAACAGATTTTACAGGTTTTTAATGGGGCAGCAAAAGGCAGATCCTTGACACAATGACCTCCTCCTACCAAATTTCAAGGCTCTGCACCAAAGCACCTAGATTTTTTTTAACATGGGCCAGACTTCCTGATTAATTCTGCATAAGATCTCTAAGATATGGCCTTTCCTGTGCATCTCAATAGCTAAATCTATTCACCAAGGAAATTACACATAGACTGCTAGATTTCAAACAGATGTAATTTAAAATATCAGTTTAAATTATAATTTGCAAATTATATAAACTTCTGAAAATGAAAGCTGTGTATGTTACACAGTGTTGCACGGAATAAAAAGCATCATACTGTACGTATATTACGTTTCTAGAGTTGACTTATGATCTGTCAGGTACAGTTCCAAAGATGTGGAATGATTCTGCACTTTGCATAGGCAATAATACCAGAAACAAAATAGAGAAGTAAATTTGTTTTGGTTTGATGGCAAAACTTTGAATTTTAGTTAATATTTGTGCCTGAAATGTATCGTATTAAAATACAGTTCAATCCCATTTATCCAAAAAGCATGGAAGACCTAGGTTTTGTCTGTCACCCTGGTCCTAGTAACTGATAAGCAAGCTCATGGAGGGTAGGTCCATCAATGTTTAATAGCCAAGTTTGGGAAGGACAGTGTCCCTAGCCTCAGTTTTGCCAGAACCTGGGACTGGGCAACAGGGAATGTATCAGTTGATGATTCCCTGTTCTGTTCATTTCCTCTGAAGCACCTGCCATTGACCATTCTCAGAAGACAGGGCACTGAGCCAAGTGGGCCATAAGTCTGACCCAGTATGGCCGTTCTTATGGTCTTATGCTCTCTCTTGAAGTAACAGCGGGACCTATTGTAACTATGCATGTGTACTAAGAGTAAGGCAGCAGGCTCTTTCAGTGTCTGCTCAGCATGCATGTGCCCCAACTGCTGGGAGCTATCCAGGGAGCAGCCTGGAAACCATGATGAAGAAGGAAATAGGACTTCTGTACTATCTGCATTTCCCATATTATGTATGTGAAATTTTGCAAAATGAAATAATCCTCCTAGAATGCATAAGAACTCCACCTCATTGTTTAAAGTCTGCCAGATCCCTAGAGTAATTTTAGCAGTGCATAGGCACTACTAAGCATGAAAACATATTCTCTTTCATATGTTTATAGGCATGTCTATGTGTTTGTGTCTAAGTTAGTTTAAAGTTTCTAAAATATTTACTTGTGTATGAAGCATACTGAACCATCATTTAGAAAAGACTAAATTGTCTCTCATTTGCATGTTCCAAGGTGAAAGAGAACTCTATATTGACTTATTTTTGCAAACAACTGATGTATATAAATGGAATCTGTACAAGTATAGACATTTGTTTTCCAAACTGGCTACTGGTGGAATTCATAAACAGTGACACTGCACAGGTCAATGAAGGATTCATTTCACTATTTAGCTGAGGTCTCTTTCTATTATTGTGTTGAAATAAGATTGCCTACCATTCTGTCATGCAGATTTAAAAATAGCTGAAATGCAACCAACAAGAGACAGGTGTTAAATCTAAAACCTGATTAATAAAGAGGGGAGGGGAAAAGAGTGATTGCAACAGAATTATTTGGAAAATACTATAATGTCATGGGCTTGTATTTCAAATCTTATTGAGAAAAATACATTTAGATTGTGAGGAATACCAATTACATTTAATAAAAAAAATCTCATTCTTATTGAATGTCATTTGATCATGGTTATCCTTCTGACTTAAATCTTGTTCATTTGATTAATACTCATGTGAAACATAGAGAAGTTGCATTAACCATTTTGTGTAGGCTGTGTATTTTGTTACATTTTTAGCATAATATGTATCTTTGTTAAAAGGACTGTAGTACTTGGAGCAAGTGCAATATTAGACTCTTTGCTAGGTTTATTACTACTCTCAGTGATACTTAATCAGAGTTATTTGTCAAAGTTAAAATTTTTAAATACATGTACAACACTATATTAGGCTGATGCATATGGAATAATATGGCTACAGTGGTCATTGCACAAACTGACTATTCTGCACAAACATGCAATTAAATTTAAAAAGTTGCAACTGCCAGGGGCTGCAAATGTGGACAAGTAAATGCCTCCATCATGGCACTTTCAATCGATGGCACTTATGCACAGGTAACCACTTGTTTGTCCAGCATTGAGTTGTAAGACCTGTCACATTACACCAAACGTCTAGATTCAAAGCAGATGCCCAACAGCAACAATCTGAGGCTGTTTGGAAACCCAGTCACAACATACACACTATGGCCAAGTTTTGCTTCTAGAGAAGGAAGGCAGGAGGAAAAGGAGCTCTTTGACTCTGTACACAGAAGAAATCTCATTTATGACCCACAACACAGGCAGGGAAATCCTATTTGAAGTAGAGCATCTCTTTTAGAAAAACATTCAGTCTTGATTTAGAACATAAAAACATAAGAATGGCCATACTGGGTTAGACCAAAGGTCCATCCACCCCAGTATCCTGTCTGCCGACAGTGGCCAGAGGGAGTGAACCGAACAGGTAATGATCAAGCAATCTCTCTCCTGCCATCTATCTGCAACCTCCAACAAACAGAGGCTAGGGACACCATTCCTTACCCTTCCTGGCTAATAGCCATTAATGGACATAACTTCCATGAATTTATCTAGCTCGTTTTTAAACCCTGTTGTTGTCCTAGCCTTTACAACCTCCTCAGGTAAGGAGTTCCACAGGTTGACTGTGCACTGTTTGAAGAACTTCCTTTTATTTGCTTTAAACCTTCTGCCCATTAATTTCATTTGGTGGCTCCTAGTTCTTATATTATGGGAACAAATAAATAACTTTTCCTTATTTTCTTTCTCCACGCCACTCATGATTTTTTATAACTCTATCATATCCCCCCCCAGTCTCCTCTTTTCTAAACTGAAAATTAAAATTTAAAATCTGCACGTGATGTAGAATCCACCACAACACGTTGTGTAAACTTCCACTGCTTAAATGCACTTTGGGTGCATCTATAGAGTACCCTTAGCTTGAAATAAGCTACACAATTTGCTCTACACAAATTGCATAGCTTATTTTGAGTGTATTTCAAAATAGCTTATTTCGTAATTTGGCTCTGTCTACACAGCTCCAAATTTCAAAATAACTCGCTATTCCGTAATTCCCCTTAACCCTCATGGAACGAGGATTACTAGGATGTCAGAATAAGCTGCTGTTCTTTCAAAGTCTATTTTGAAATAAAGGGCTGTTTCAATAGACAAGGAATAGCTATTTGGGGATACTTCCAGTATCCCAAAATAGCTTTGTAGTATAGACATACCCTTACTGTTAAAAATATACAACTTACCTCCATTCTGACTTTATCTACCTTCAGCTTGCAGCCCTTAGATCATGTTATATCTTTCTCTACTACTATAATGAACATCCTATTGTCAAATATTTGTGAGAACGTTTTGTAATCAAGTCAAACCTTAATCTTCTTTTTAAGATAAAGAGGTTGAGCTCCTTGTGTTTATCAAATAAGTAATGGCGATTTTTTTGTATTCCTTTTCCTTTTTGTATTCCTTTTTGTATTCCTCTTCTCTGAACCACCTCCAATTTATCAACATCTTTCTTGAAGTGTGGACCCCAGAGCTAGACAATATTCCAAAAGAGATCACACAAGTGTCAAATACACAGGAGTAATGTTAGCTTCCTGTTTGAAATTCCTTTATTTATACATCCAAAATTCATGCTAATCCTTTCAGCCACAGTGCCATACTAAGAGGTCATTTTCAGCTGATTATCCATCATGACTCACAACTCTGTCAAAATCACTGTTTTCCAGAACAGAGTCCCCCAGCCTGTCAATGTGTCACACATTCTTTGCTCCCACTTATTGATATGTGATTGTATTAATAAGCATATTGTTTGCTTACACCTATCTTGCCAGCCACTCTTAGTCAGGAATCTCCATTCTTTGTTATTTACTGCTCCCCCGATCTGGGTGTCATCTGCAGACTTTATTAGTGAGGATTTGATGCTTTCTTCCACATCCATGATAAAATTTTAAATGGCACAGGGATTAGAAACACCTGCTTGATGAGATTCTCTGCTTACAAGTATGTTTTGAGGCCAGCTGGCCCTTTAACATTTTTAATTCATTTGATTCCTTTAGACTTCTATATAGAATAGATTACATCTCTGCAAGTTCCTGTAGCTCATCTTATTCCTTGAGGAGTATCTGGGGAGCAGGATGTTGGGTCCAAAGTCATATTAGAGGCAAAAAGCTTCATCTTTGATATAATGGCACAGAATCAGGTACCACCATCAGTATTATATTCTCGTGAGATGTTGGTGCTGTGATATTTAGGATGATGGCTTTGTTTTACCCTTGTTTCCTGACAACTTCTAATAGTTAAATTGATATTTATCTGGAGGCCAGTCTTTAACTGTATGTTACAAATGTGCAGCTTCCAGTGATTTCATTTGAAGATGTCATTTCATGTCTGAGGGGAGCTATTAATCACAGTTTAGAATGACAATTTTTTGTATTTGTAAAACTGTGTTTAGAATAAGTTATGGTCACAGGGACAATTTTGTAGTCTCTTGGTGTCCCAAGGAGATCTTTATTTAATATAAACAGCATAGTGCTTTTCCAGGCCGCAGCCTGCTTCCAAGTGCAGTGTACTCTTTGTTTTATATAGTGCTATTGAATTATAATCTTAGGGTCAATAAAATACACAATTTTTCCAACCTTTTAATCTCGGTCAATTGATCATTATATTGTTCTTATGCCACCATGCATAATGAGGTTTAGCTATGCATTGTGCTGATATGTATTGACTATGAACTAGGGTTGTAGGAAATTTAACCAGGAAAGAGTACCTAAACACTTTTCTGCACTTAAGATGTTTCACAGCAGTGCTTCAATGTAAACACTACCAACAGGTTTGGTTTGCCCATTAGTGTAGTCTGCCTCCCCAACAGGCAGTAAGTAAATTGACAAAAGAATTCCATTGTTGACTTAGCATTGACTATTCTGGGCATTAGAGGACATCTTAACTATGTCATTCAAGTATGAGGATTTTTCACACCTTTGAGCAAGATAGGTAAATTAATTTAATTTTCTAGTTTAGACCAAGCCTAAATTTCCCATATCCATTAAAATAATTTATTAAAAACCCTTCATTCTTCTGTGTCTTTGCTAAATGTATTAATTAATGTTTGCTGAGTGCTTGTATATACTTAAAGCTACTGTAAAACAGGAAAGAAGGTGAGAGGGAAAAGAGATGGGGAGTGCTACTCTCTTGCAAAACCTCTTCTTAAGCCTCGCATTCTAGCTTTACCATGGTTGTTTGTTTGCAGTATTGCAAAACTTGAGAGATTTAAAAAAAAATAGGACGGGGTTCTGCAACTCATGAGATTTTTTTTAAAAAAAAATCATATGACTTCGGGGCCCCAGGATGATGCCGTGCATTTTGGTCTGTCTTCTGACTCTTTTGACTTCCTCCTGCTCATCCCCAGTATCTGATTTGACAATTAGACTTGCCCACACTCTCAAAGGTATTGGATAAGATGATTTTTGACCTCACTTCAGGATCTTCACATCTGCCCAGCCCCTGTCCAGCAATTAGTTCTGTTCTCCAGACCCCTTCAATAAGTTTGTCCCCTAGGCAACTCCACTATCAGTTCGCCTTCCCTCCCCTCTCCCATCACTTCATCTCCCCACTCCACTCTGTTCAACCCTGTTCAACTGAGATCTCCTTTCTCAGCCCAATTTCTGTTCCTCTTCACCTTCTCCCTTCTAACTGGGAAAATGGGACTTCTCCATGGGCCCTTCACCTCCCCCCTTTCTCAGACCAGGTTCTGTGGAGGGAAAACAGAGATGTCATCTTGTTCAATTTTCCTTGCAGGAGAGAAAGAACGTAGAAATCTCAGCACTCATTACAAATGAGTGTTTGTCCCTTTACAAAGGGTTTAAAAAGTAACTAGATAAATCCCTGAAGGATAGATCTATAAATGGCTATTAACCAGGACAGGCAGGGCTAGTGTCTCTAGACACTTTTTGTTATAAGCCGGGAATGGGTGAGAAAGGGAGAATCACTTGTTGACTACTTGTTCTGTTCATTCACTCTGGGGCATCTGACATTGGCCACTCTCAGAAGACAGGATACTGGGCTAGATGGATCTTTGGTCTCACTCAGTATGGTCGCTCTTATGTTCTTACATTCTTATGTTCCAAAATGTTTACACAAATGAATGGTCCCTTGGCTGGCCAGCAGCCATTAAAGCTAATTAAACTGATGGAGTTTATACCATCCTTTTTACTTGCTTTAGATGTGTTTTTGAAGAAATGGCTCAGACTATTCTACCTCAGATAGTATCTCAGCATCAACATTTGATAAATGCATCTTCAGGTTTTTACTCAATAGAAACAGAATAGTGGACATTTGTTGGTGAGGTAGGTTAAAGTGGCACTTCTGAGTTCCTTAAAGTAAGTCTGTGCATTTTCTATGTCATACAACTTCCATAAATTCTTTGATCTATTTTAAAATATATTAATAGGATATTATTGGAGTAGCATTCTTAAAAACAGAAGCAGCTTGGGCACAGTACTCATTTTATCATTTTAATCATATAAATTACTCACTACATGAAAAACTTAAGAAACTTCCATCTCACTATACCAACATGAATCCTTCTAAGCAAAGGAGCAAACTATCTGATACTTTCTGTGGTAATAACTAAAAAAAGTTAATGTTTTTAAGGATTCTTTCATTTTGCAATATTTCCCATACATAGTATGGGAAATGTAGATGGAGCTGGTGATATCTCTACTAAAGAAACTAGTAACCAGTGTTCCCTCTAAACTGTACGGCAGCATATCTTCACATGTGATTAATCAGCCCTACCCAGTCAGAGGCTAAGGGCTCTGTGCATGAAGCTGACTTACTAAGCAGGGCTGATTAATCACCTGTGAAACTGTGATGCTACACAGCTTAGAGGGAACACTACATGCAATCACTGGGTTGAAGTCATGATGGTCAGATATCAGCCATAATGTGAACTGTTTCTGATTTTCATTTTGTATGAGAAATTCCACTGGGAGACAAAAATGTATAAGCAGAATCTGGACAGTGGAATTACCTTAGCATTACCAGTGAGTAAGGCTGGTATTATGGTTAAAGCATAAAAATGTTAATCCCAGATCTGGTACAGATTTCCTCAGAGGGAAAATTATTTGGTTTGTGTGTGGCTGTTTCTCACTGTTTAAAATGGAGATGCATGCCTCATAAAGCTATATAGAGGTTTGATTTTTTAAGTCTCTTTCAGATCCTCAGATAAGAAGGTCTTATGGAAATACCTAGTCTTAATACTTGGGACATCTGCCACTTAATTTGAAATCTAGACAAGTTACAGAAGATTTTTTAAACTATTTTAAGAAGAGCAAGTGCAGAAGAATTGGGGATCAGAAATACTTAGCATGATTTCATTAGCATATAATCTAAGCTTTCTTCTTTTTTATCCTATGAACTTCCATATCCAGCAAACTCATTTTCCCCTTATTGGAGCCATAAGGGGTTCTATTACCATAATGAACAAAAGACGGGGCAAGGGACATCCTTTTCTCCATAGAATCTATTCCTTTAATAAGAACTCAGAACACTGAGTGATTTTATAGTAATTTTATCCATAAAATGAATTACTCAAAAAGCCAAAGGCATGTAATTTGTGAAAGATGAAGGGACATGGAAATGGAAAACATATCCACAGGAGTAGCTCATTTCAGTGCCTTCGGCTGTCAGTTTCAGATTTCTCATGCCACCAACAGAGAATGGACCTCAAGAAACCCCATATATTCTGGATGCACCAGATAACATAGATGATTTTACAATATTTAGTTAATATTTTACCTGAAGTTTTCAGACAGGGTTAATTAGTGAAGTAGATCTATAATGCCATACTCTTAGTTTGGAGCTTCTCTCTCAGGCCATGTCTAGACTGCAGAGTTTTTCCGGGATACCAGAGGTATCCCGGAAAAACTCTGTTCTGTCCAGGGTACGCGTCTGCTGTTTGAGAACAGTTTCCAAAAAAGTGGGTGCATTCTTTCGGCATTCCTGTATTCCTCATTTTATGAGGAATAAGAGATCTTCTGAAAGAGGTTTTTCTGGCATTTGGCCCTGTGTAGATGGGCCAAATGTCAGAAAAGCCTCTTCTGAAAAGACAAGTGGAAAAAGGTACACAAATTGCAGTTTGCAATTTGCATATCTTTTTCTGAACTCCTCCCCCCCACCCCCCACAGTGTAGACATAGCCTCAGAGAATGATTGAAATAAGAATAAAATGGGGGAGGGGGCAGTTCTGACACCCAAATGTTGTGCCATGGCTTCATTGAAAATCAAATTCCATCAATAGCCTATTCCATTATAATCAGAGAAGTTACTCTGGATTTATACTAACATGACTGAATTTCCCTAGGGGTATGTCTACACTACAGCATTATTTTGAAATATCTTGTTGAGAAATAGTTATTTCAAAATATCTTATTTTGAAATAAAAACGTGTACGCACAAAATGCATTTTGAAATAGCTTTTTGATGTTTTGAAATAGCGCATCCACACTGAGTGGATGCTGAATCACATTTAAGGCCGGCCGGAACCAGGTCCGGCAGGGCATCAGGTCAGGAGTTACTTTGTGTGGCTGCTGCCTGAGGCTATCTGAGGCCTGTGCTTAAAGGCCCCCCCTCTCCCACCCCCCCGGCTCCCGGACAGCCAGTTCTCAGGTTTCCCTGTTTGCTCACCTACCTCGATGAGGGACAGCAAAGCATTTTGTCTCTGCGTGCTCTGGTTGCCCTCACTTGGGACATCACAGCACTCTGCAACATGGAGACAGAGCTGCTCCTGGGTACTCTAGTGCTTTTCGTGGACACATTGCTGCGAGCCTGGCTGCACTTTCTGCAGGCTGCCATCCGGGAGGTCCATCAGGGAGCTGTCAGTATCCAGGAGGCCCTGCAGGAGAGCTTCCACCCTGAGGAGCAGTAAGAGCCTCCCTGGTCTGCCCCACTGGGGGCTTGTGCCTCATACCTCCCTCACGTCATTTCACTTACCCCTCCCTAACACCTCTTCCTAATGTCAAATAAAATACATGTATTTGCATGAACACAAATTCTCTTTATTTAACAAAACTGGGATGAGGGAATGAAGCTCTGGTGAGACTGGGGAAAGGAGGCGGGAGAGGGGAAAAGAGAGGGTGGGAGAGAGGAGGGGGAAACCTGGGAGGAGATAGCTGGAAGGGGGAAGCAAGGAGAAGAAGAGGTAGGGGAAGCTCAAGGCTCAGGGTTAGGGGGGTCTCGCCAGAGCAACTTGATTTTCATGCAAACCTGCTCCTGGGTTTGCATGTGGCCTTTCATGGCCAGGCTGGCAGCTATCCTGCCATAGATGGTCACATTCCTCTGTCTAGTGTGGAGATCATAGACATTGGGGGCATCCCCCCCAAACATGAATAAGGTCCATGATCTCCACCCTGGAACAGGAAGGCGCCCACCTTCTCCAGGCCCTGGCAGGCTCCTGAGAGCTGGCAGACTGCTCCTAGGGAGTGGTGGAGGGCTGGCTGCCAGTGGTTTGCTGGCTCATGTTTTGGGGCCACTGGGTCAGGAGCAGTGACTGCTGTCTCTGGGCTGGCAGGCTTGGAGCTGGCACAGGCACTGTGGCCAGAGTCAACCCCTTTAAGGGCTCTGGGGAGGGAGGAGGGAGAGGAGTGTTCTTGGTTGAGGCTGGAGTGGCCACCAGGGCACCCTGGGAAGGCTGGAGGCCCCCTATTTCAATATAAGTGTCAACATAGCACTTATTTCAAAATAGCTATTTCAAATTTGGCATTATTCCTCATATGTAAGCACTCTTCTATTTCAAATTTATTTTGAAATAGTGGTTTGGCTGTGTAGACACTAGGAAAGTTATTTTGAAATAACTTTGCTGTGTATACATACCCTCAGAGATAAAATATATGGGTATGTCTACACTACCCTCCTAGTTCGAACTAGGAGGGTAATGTATGCATACCGCACTTGCTAATGAAGCCCGGGATTTGAATTTCCCGTGCTTCATTAGCATAAGCGGGGAGCCGCCATTTTTAAATCCCCGCTGCTTCGAACCCCGTGCAGTGCGGCTACACGGGGCTCGAACTAGGTAGTTCGGACTAGGTTCCTATTCCGAACTACCGTTACTCCTCGTGAAACAAAGTGTACCGGTAGTTCGGAATAGGCACCCTAGTCCGAACTACCTAGTTCGAGCCCCGTGTAGCCGCGCTGCACGGGGTTCGAGGCAGCGGGGATTTAAAAATGGCGGCTCCCCGCTTATGCTAATGAAGCCCGGGAAATTCAAATCCCGGGCTTCATTAGCAAGTGCGGTATGCATACATTACCCCGCTAGTTCGAACTAGCGGGGTAGTGTAGACATACCCTATGAATCCACACTTCACCATTCATTTATAATGGTTTTAAACCAATTTGACTATTAATTTCAGAGGATATACTTGTGATCACATCAGTACAAATGAAATAAAAGTCAGGACAAATGTATTGTGAAGCACATGAAAAATATGGAAATGTATGTGATTGTGTAATTACAAGATGTATTGTAACATATATGCACACGGGGGCAAAAATAAATTTGTCTATTCCTAACTTTGGAGTATTTGATTTTTCAAACTCACCAATGTTCTTTTCATGTAGTGATTTGTAGTGTTTTTGTTGGTTTGTTATGTATTTACCTACTTTAAAAAAAATAAAACTGAAAAAATAATCAGAGAAATTGTATCATGTTCACCTAAATATGGGTAATCAGCATGGTTGTAAGCTCTGCATCCACCACATAAACCTCTGCCATTTCAATTACAGGTTGTACCTCCTTGGTTTGGTACCCTGAGGACCTGACTGATCCTAGATGAAGATTTTGTCAGATGAGGGGAGGTCATTTTTGCCCCCACTACTGCCACCCTTCTTCCACCCCACCAGACTCACCCTCCCGCCCTCCGGGCAGCCTAGCTGAGACATGCACCAGGCTACCAGCCCCCACTGCAGCTTTAGGCAGCCCAACTGCATCATGCCAGGC
Organism: Pelodiscus sinensis; assembly: GCF_052426305.1. Lineage (NCBI taxonomy): Eukaryota > Metazoa > Chordata > Testudines > Trionychidae > Pelodiscus > Pelodiscus sinensis. The sequence continues at coordinate 224,953,303 of NC_143052.1, forward strand.
TCGTGCTTCCTCCTGCAGCATGCTGGGCTCCTGGCCCCCTCCCTGCAGTGCATTGGGACTCTCTGATCTTGGAACATCTGTGGTCCAGCGGGACCATGGATGTTGCTGGACAAGAGAGACCCAGTTTAAAGTGGTGCAACCTGTAAAGGAATCAGGGTATGTCTACACTAGCCCCCTAGTTCGAACTAGGGAGGCTAACGTAGGCATTCGAAGTTGCAAATCAAGCCCAGGATTTAAATATCCCGCACTTGATTTGCATCTTCCCGGCCGGTTGCCATTTTTGAAATTTACAAGTCCAGACTAACTGCCCCTATCTACATGCGGCAGGGACCCGGTAGTTCGAATTAAAGCTCCTAAATCGAACTACCTGTTAAACCTCATTCCAGGAGGAATAACAGGTAGTTCGAACTAGGGCTTTATTTCGAACTACCGGGTCCCCGCCGCATGTAGATGCGGGCAGTTAGGCCGGACTTGTAAATTTCAAAATGGCAACCGTCTGGGAAGATACAAATCAAGCGTGGGATATTTAAATCCTGGGCTTGATTTGCAACTTCAAATGCCTACATTAGCCTCCCAAGTTCAAACTAGGGGGCTAGTGTAGACATACCCTAAGGGTGTGTCTAGACTACCTAGTTTTGTCGACAAAAGTGGACTTTTGTCGACAAAACTATACCAGCATCTACACTACCGCTGAGTTCTGTCGACATAACGTCAACAGAACTCAGCAGTTTTGTCGACGCTGGTATACCTCATTTTACGAGGCATAACACCTTCTGTTGACAGAACTCTGTCGACAGAAGGTGTTATTGCCTGTAACACTGCGTCCAGACTACGGAGTTCTGTCGACAAAGCTGCTTGCTTTGTCGACAGAACTCAATGTGTCTAGAAGCTCTTTGTCGACGGAAGTTTTGTCGACAGTATCTGTCGACAAAACTTCCGTCGACAAAACGCGGTAGTCTAGACGTACCCTAAGTGATAAGAGTAGTAGGTTGCCATCCTCTTTGTGGACTAACACTGGAGGAGGATGACACATAAATGTGCCAGTGGGTTTCAAAGATATTTGCTGACAGGAGAGGATGGTGAGATCAGAAACCTTGGGTCTCATTCCAGACTGTGGAAAGGCTTGTGCACTATTGGGCACAAACTTTTCCACCCATTCCCTTCAAGGCTGACAATTTTTTTCTCAACCTCTCCCAATTATCTTGGTCCAAGTCCTGCCTCTTGTCCATATTTGGTTCCCTGATGGAGTCCCATTCTCCTCACCTAGCCAGTCCCAAAGTCTACTCCTTAGGTTTCTCAATCCAGTCCCACTGTCTTTGCTAACTAAATCGTACTCTTACCCATCCAGACCCTTCATATGAGACACTCCATCTACAAGGCCCAGTCTTCTTTTCCAGACAGTCCAGTTTCTCCCCTCTTGTCTCCTTATCCCCCATCGCTGCTCAAAATCCAATCTCATACCCCAGATTCCTCATCCAGTCTCTGTGGTCTCCCTACTTCCTTGTCCCAGTTCTTTCACTATCCAGCTCCTCTTCAGATCTGTTTTTTCCGCTTTCCATTACTTCCTTTTCCTCCTCCATCCTACTAGTTTACAATCTCAGTCTCATTATCTAACCAGTCTGAGTTTTCTCCCATCTTCTCATACAATCTAAGTTTTGCCCATCAATACCATTTGGTTGCCTTCTACATCTCCCTCCGCCCAATTTCTTTCCCTGATTCCAGTCAATGACAATCTCTCTCTCTCACACACACATACACACACACATACACACACACACACACTCACACACATACATACACACACACAGCCCTCAGACCCAGTCCCTTGTTCAGCCTACTCCCACTCCCAAATACTATCCCACCTCCTTTAGAACTTTCAGTCTCAGTTTCACCCAATTCACTTGCAGGTCCTGTTCTTTTCTCCTTCTGAATTCTAACTAGTAAGCTTCCTTATCAAATTACTTGTGTGTTCCAGGTGTGAGGGTCATTGAGATAACAGGAAAGACAGGCTACCTGCTCTCAGTTCAGGTGCTCAGACCAAGGTAGAGATGGCCCAGGTAAGCTCAGAGCTGCAATTGTAGGGAAAGTTAAGGTGAGCACCAAATTAGAGTACACCCAGTGCATAGTGAATCTCCAGGGAATGTATTTGCTAAAATCTAAGAAGTCTACAATGAGTATGTGTGAACGGCACTTTTTCAAATGCTTTGTAGCTGGTCAAGTGTGGATTTTTTTTATTTCAAAAGCAAAAAGCAAATTCCTTAAGCCAGTTTGATGGCTCTGGTAAATTCAAATCCATGCTCCAAAACACAGAGAAGCTACAGCTTTAGAAATTAAAAAGTCTCATGAATGTTTTAACATGGACAAAACAATGTATTTTTTCCTACTCACATTCCTAGAAATGGCTGAGCCATTTTCACTGACTTTAAAAACAATACAAAAATAAATATGAACTGTTTGAGCCAGAAACCTGACATGGAACATTTTAGCCCAGCTACTTATAGTTTGGAAAAATTCTATGTAACTTAAAGGATAGTTTTATAAAAAGCAGTGCAAGGCAACCTTGCCAACAGGCACTGTTACCAGCTCGACTATAATCATTAAACTTCTCTCTGAAATCAGTCTAGTTTGTTCATAATGATCTGGTAGTAAGATGACAGAAAATAATTCAATATTCTGATTGTAAAGGAAAAAAGTTGATACCATAATATTGTCTATTCAGCTTGATGTTTATTGGGTTTTGTTGTTGCCCTTTCATGTTGCAAATATATCTGCAAGATATTTACCATAGGCTTTTGCTTTTCAGACGCCTCCCTCTCATGAAATATCTGTGTTTCAGATTTAGTCACCTACAATTGTGTTGACTCCTCATATTGCAAGGTGAACCTTATCTCTTTCCCCTCTCTGTCTTTAACCATCACTTCATGTTTTGTTCATAGTCTTAAGATCCTTTCGCATTATTCATTTCTCCTCGCTGGTATTTACATTGTCTCTCAATTTAGCATCATTCTTGAATGTTTTCAACATGCTGCTTAATCATTCCTTTAAATCACCAAGAAAATTATTAAACAGTTTTCACTTTGAAAGAAAACATCTTCAGAAAAAAGCTTCATGAATGATTTGTGATCTGAAAAGCATGCCTTGCTATGAGAGATGTAAATAGCTAAACCTCTTTTACTTATCAAAGAGAAGGTTAAAAGAGATGACTTGCCTATGGTCGATAATTATCTGCTCAGTGAGAAGATGATATTACAGGACTCCTTATTCAAGCAGTCAAAGGCAAAAAAAATTCTAAAACTAGAAGATGAAACTATTAAAAAATATAAAGTTGAAATAAGCATAGTTTCAACAATGAGATAATTAAATCATTTGAAAAGCTGACCAAAGGATATGTCTGGTAGATTCCTTACAATTATAGAATCAAGATTGTCTTTCTAAAATACATGCTTTAGTTAGGGGGCGGGGAACTTTTATGGGGGATGAGGGGCCACTTACCCACAGAATAATCTGTCTGAGGTCACACACAATTCAGACAGAAAAAAAAGTCCCTCACAGACATGGTCCCCAACTGAGCAGAAAAACAGAGAAAAAATACTTCCATCACTCCCCTTATGCTCCAGCCCCACAGGAGTGGGAGGGCACTAAAGCTGAGGGCTTCCCCCAAGGACCAGATTAACTTTGGGGGGGGGGCAGGGCTAGTAGATTTGGATCAGCCACCCCTTTCCCCCTAGGATCTGGTGTGAGGCCAACAATGAATGGTTCAGTAAGTGGGAGGAGGCTGCCAGGAAGAGGGCTGCAGATGGGTGTCTGGGATCTGGGTGGGAAGAAAGATGCAGGAACAGGTTGAAGGAAGGAGTGTGGGATTTGGACAGGAGGTAGGATTCAGGAGTGGGGTGGAGGGGTGAGGTCTGAGCATGAAGGTGCAGGCAGTGCATGGTCTGGACAGGAAGGAGGGGGCAGGAGTGTTCTGGGAGTGGGGCTGTGGGGTCTGGACAGCAGGGAGCATGGAATTGGGCACCTACTGTGTACAGCTCCCGTAGGACACAAGTTGCTCTGCTCTGTCCTGATTTTACAGGCACTGCCCCACCACCACTCCCATTGGCTGGAATTTCCAGCCAACGGGAGTAATGGAAGCTTGCAAATGTGTGGAGGAACAGAGCTTCCCTGTGCTGCTATTCCCCCAGCTAGGGGAGGGAGAACAGCAATGTATACAGCCAATTCTCCCCCTGCCAGGCAGAACCTGAGAGCCAAATGTGGACTGCCTTGATCCAGCCATGAGGCTCTGTGCTTCCTCCCTGAGGCAGGGAATTGGCTCTATCACTGCAACTGCATGAGTGGGGGAGCGAGGAGCTGAGGCTTGGTGATTCACTGTGGGGCTGGAGCACCAGCACTGGTTTCCTTTACTGTGGTTGGGGAGGGGCCATAGGGGAGATGCCCTGAGCCTTATAGGCCAGATCAATGTAAGCAGATATCTATCCCTGCTCTAGGTCAATCACAAGTTATTGATCTGTATTCAAGAATAACTGGGTGAGATTCTATGGCTTGAGTTATGCAGCAGATCAGACTAGATAACTGCAATCATCCTAAATCTACAATACCTGCAATTTCCATTTTCCTCCAAATATCAGATTTGTTTTCTTAATACTGGTTCTGCTATTGTCCTAAGAATGGATAGATAGTTTTATTCTAATTACCAAGATCACTTTTCCTTCTTAATTTTGTCAGCCAGTTTTACATCTACTTGCTCTAGTTTTCTGGTAACTCCCTAGATCTCATGACTATTCAAAAATAATTGTAAATAGTACTGTAGGTTTGTTAACCAATTATCTTAACAGCATAGGATCCATATAATTCAGACACCTCATTTATACAGGTTCACATTTTGCACAAAAGTCTTTGACTTCTCTTTATTTCCTGGTTATCTCAGGAGATTTCCAGAGTGGATAATTTGTTTTATCTAATTTTTTGGAAACAAAAAAAAAAAGCTTTCAGTATTTTTTGTTAATACAAAACTAATGAATGTCTATTAAGCATTCTGTATATTATAAGTATACAAATATTTACCTGTGTATGTAGTTATACATATTCAATATACACATTTTATGTATAAACAGATATTAAATCAGCATGTCTCACTAGCAAATAAAGCCTGATTGGTTCATCCTGTATGATGTGCGCTCTAGTGGGAGAATGAAACATTATTAGCCTTTTCTTATTAACAAGCAGCATAGTTGGCACTTGCACATAGAGCACAATACAATCCTGTCACATTGATAGATGTGGTTTGTAATTAGAAGAGTGAGAACAATGGACTTTTCAGTTAGCAAACTGGAAATACAAATTTATTTGGTTTATTTTAGTTAATCAAAAAGTAAAGAAAAATGTTTCATTCTGATTATATCAGTTTATTTCAGCTCTTTGGGATGGTTGATTAAATATAAGTCAGTGGAATTTCTATACAAAAAAGGCATTTTGGATCAAAATTTCAACATGAAAAGCAAAGACAGTGGGTGAACCCTGGGGCTGGGGCCCTCTTCCACCTGAGGCCCATGGGACCCCCAATGGAGACAAGCCTCCACCCTATTTCAGGGGCATACCTCCAGTTCCCTTCTTCCAGCACAAGCTGCCCCCACTGCAGGAACAGGACTTCAGCTCCCCATGTGAGCCTCCCAGCCCCAGAGCATGGAGAGGATGGGCAGCACACAGCTCCAGTCTC